>NW_005842029.1:1053230-1056660 GCF_000455745.1 Alligator sinensis | reverse complement strand
TTATATTTCACCTTCTTTGAAAGGTGAATGTCTGTCTTCGACATAGGTTTGAAGAAAGAAATGTATATATAGCTCTGACCTGTTGTAAAAATTTTCACCTACTTTTCATAGAGCTGAAGGAGATTCTTTTTGGCTTTTATAGGCGGTATTATGCACTTGTGTTATAGGTGGCTGAATATTAATGCTTATGACAATGGAAGCCTTGTAGTAGGGGGATAAGTATTCCATGGTGAAACATTGTATAAATGCTTTCCCCTGGATCTGACAACCCTATTTCTTCACTGAAATGTACCCTTATGTTCTAATTCTGTGATTTTTTTTTAACTGTTTTTGGCAGATTCTGCAATGGCTTTGTGATGTGATGTGATCAAACCTAGCAGGCACTTGGCTAATGCTATCAAATTCTTTTTTGTAGCTTCACTCCAAAAAAAGAAAGGGATGCATGTTACAACGATGTGTCATGATCAGTTTGGCATATTAGCATAATGAATTGTAGTCCTGGAATAATGAAACAGGTGCAAGATGAGTAAATCAAAAAGACGCATCTTTTTGTTACTGGAAAAGGGTTATTAGGAAAGGGTGGAGAGGCAGAGACCATCTTGCTGCTGCTAATGCTGTTACCAAACTTTTCTTTCCCTTTCAAGGTCAATAAACTGCCTCTCATAATAACTTCTTGAAACATGGGTCCCTCCCATCTGGGATAAGTTCCCTCAACCATCCACTTAGTATCTGTCTTACAGGGTATTAATTTTTCTAGCTAAGTGATACTTAATGAAAGATTATGAAGAAAGCAATTGAGAGAAAGGGTAACTCAGTGTTGAGAGCACTAGCTTGGAATTCAGATGATTAGTGTTCAGTTGCTGACCTAACATGGGCTCTTGTGTGACCTTGGACATGTAATTTAGTATTAAAGTGTTTAATCAATGGGGTTTGGGGTCTTGTCATATGAGGTGCTTAGTATGTGTTAAACCTGTGCAGTAAAGTTTATTAGTCCCAGCCTTGGTGCCATACTGGAGTCTTGAACTAACTCTTGTGCAGTGCTGGGGTGAGGACTGACAATCAGCTGATTGTCGGTCTCAGTCCCTGCATCACACAGGAGTTTGGAATTAGACTTAGTGTGGTGCTGGGGTTTGGACTAGGGCTGTCTATACTACCCCCACCACACCTGTCTTGAACTCGTATTACCTCTGTGGAGCAGTCCAACAATAGCTGAACATGGTGTTCATTAATATTATCAGGAGATACTCCTCCCAGGAAAAAAACATAACTTTGCTATGATACAATCCCATTTAGCATGTGTTTTACTGTTTGAATGCTTGGGCACTTGCATTCAACACATCCTAAGTGCACTGTGTGACACGGCCCTCTGACTCATAAATTCTTTTCAAGATTTGGATTTTATTGCCTCACTTTTCCTTGCTCCCTATAATATGGGGATAGCACTATTTCACTACTTTTTGAGGATGTTGTTAGAATGTAAGAAGGTGCAGGACTCAGGGGCTTGAGCCCAGCTGTGGGGTTATGGGGTCATAGCCTGCCTGCTTATGAACTCTAGGTCAGCTGACAGAGAAGATAGGCTGGGCTCAGAGGAAGTTAAAAGCTCCCAGGAAGGAAAGATGAGAAAGGGAGAAGAGGATGATGCTTAGGGAGAAGCACAGGGCTCCCCCAGGTCTGAAGAAAGACCAGTGGTTTGATTTTGTCTTTGTTCTTTGCACTCTGTTTAGCCAGGACAGTCCTGGATTTTGGAGGCCAGTCCTGGCCAGCTGGTATGAATTGAGCATCGCAGAAATACAGGGGCATGGGGTGCCGTCCGGTGGGGAAGCAGAGCAGTCCAGCATGCCAGGCAGGTGGGCAGACAGGCACTGCTGCCCACCTGCCTGCCCAGCCCACCATGCTGCCCTAGCCTCCTCTGCCTGCAGCAGCACTGCTGATTTGGGAGAGCAGAGTGGAGGGGCAGTATCCTAGATGTCTCAGATCTCTTTATGGTCAGCCTACTTGTACTTGTTTTGTTTGCTGTAGTGAGGGGCTTTCCACATGTCTAACAAACAGACTGCAACCAAGAACTGACTGGCTCTTATGAGGAAACTGGTTCCTGAGTCTGCCTAAGGGAGTGTCAACCCACTACAGGAAATAAATAGATAAAAATATTGGAAAGTGCTCAGATATTATGTTGATGAGAGCCATAGAAGAGAGAGAACTTCTCCAATCTGAACACAGGAGAGGTAAATGTAAGTAAAGGATTTGAATTATTTCCTTTTATTATTGTCATAACAGCATTTAAGTGAGAGCTTCCTGTTTCCATTTTCCCAATTTCTACCACAGTTTGACTTGATGTCCCACCACTAAGTACTTTCCCGAAAAACCAAAAGCAAGATGGCAGAGGAATGGTTGCCTTGCCTGTTTCACCCCACCCTGCCCTCCAGTTCCCATCCAGCCTTCAAAGATACTATGCAACATGTTGCCAGCTCATGGTTTCAGCATGGCCCTCATGTTGTTTGGTTCTTCACTAAGTGTCTCAGTTTCTGGAGACAAGAAAATCTCATCTTTAATTTTAAAAAGGTAAGTTTCTAGGATTCATAGTCTCTATCTCTCCTCTCTTTCTCCTTTCTCTCTCCTCTCGTTCATCTCTCTTGCTGTCTCCTCTCTCTCTCCCCCTGCACGCCCATGCATCTCTCTCTGGAGCCAGGGTTATGGGGGCTGCAGTGAGTCTTAGGGTGGCACATGCCCCCCCCCCCCCCCCCCCCCACCCCCCGCCACCCACCCCCCCCCCCTTCACTTGCATATTATTTGAGAAAGGGCCTTTTGCTTTCCTTCCCAACATGCAGGTGATGAACTGGGCTGGGTTTTCAATCTATTGCTGAATTTACTAATATTTGTAAAAATGTCCACAGAAGGGGTCTTGAAGGAGGAAAGGAAGCTGCCTTCCATCTTCATATGAGGTGGGGTGATCATATTACCCTAAGCCTCAATGCAGGTGCATGGTGAAACCTTCCCTTTCCCCTTCCCCTTCCCCATCCCACTCCCTCCCCAGGCTTTCTGGCACACTCCAGTCTCAGCTGGGTGTGCCAGAGAGCAAAGGGGTGGAAGTTTGTGGGTGGCAGAGCAGGTTGTTGAATTTACCTGAGACCCCAGGCTGGATTTGGACTGCAGGGCACCTTGTGGGACAGATCCAGCCCATGGCCATGGTGGCAGTGGTGGCAATGGGTCTGGCAGTGGCAGTGAGGGGTCTGGCGTTAGCAGTGAGGGTCCCTGTGGTGTGCTGTCCAGGGGAGTAAGCTGGATTCTGTGGCTGGTCACTTCCCCTAAACAGCCAGTTCCTGCCAGTAGCCTGGTGAGTCAGATAGAGAAGCTCTGAAGGCCAAATCTGGCCTGTGACCATATGTTTGACACAGGACAGCATCCCCTACCATGGAGGGTATTGGTGCTGCTA
>NW_005842029.1:1038477-1053220 GCF_000455745.1 Alligator sinensis | reverse complement strand
CTGAAAATGGGAGTGTCCATGTCCAAACTAATGGGATACATGCTTAAAACAGGACTGTTCCAGTGAAAATGGGGTATGTGACCACCTTACTATGGGGATCTCTAATCTTACAAGGAAGTGTGCTGCCTGAGGGCTGAAGATTTCTTTTCCTCCCTGAAGAATTTTCTCTTTTTAAATTGAGAAACTAAGGAGACCCCCCAGTAAACTATAACTCATAGGTGGAGTAGGTAGCAAACACACTGATGTGCAGAGGGTTCTTAATTTTAATAAAATGTATACTTCAGAGCAAAATACCTAGTAGTAGTCTAAATTATCCACTGTGTCTGAGCATGGAGGCTATCAGGAGACCAGAACATGACTCCCCAGTTTGCAACTTTCCAGCTTCAGCATAAGTTTAGGCTGCAGCAGAGCATATTTAACTTACATTTAAAGTTCATCAGGGACTAACACCGAAGCAGAATTAAGTATAGAAATTTTTTTTCTCCATCATTCCCACTGTAATGTTCCCGTAACTCTTTAAGTTAGGAAGCAGTCTTCTGTAGTAGAAAGCAGTGAAACAGCTTCCTCTTGCTTTAGAGCAGAGAAGATTCACAGTGGGTGCATCTACACACCACCGTGCTTTAGTACCTCCTTTTGGAAGGAAAAGGAAGTACTAAAGCATGGTGCAGTACAGGTGGTTACTGCACCATGCACGTGGTGCACGGTTAAATTTTGCCACTATGTCACTGTAACGGTGCACTAAACCTAGAGAGTGTGCCGCTACAGCAATGTAGGTGTCAATCATGTGTAGACACACGTCATCACTATGTCACCTTAGTGCAAGGTATGGCGAGGTAGCACATCGCTATGTTGCCGTAGGGCAATGTATAGATGTAGCCAGTATGTATTTTTGATGGACAGTCTGTTTACATTCAGCAGGTGCCAGATAAGTGGTGCAAGATGAATTAAGGCAGACTCAAGTAGCCCAGGATCTGGACAGACTGTTCATGTATCAAGATCCTAACTGTATATGATTTAAAGCAGCATATCTGAATTTACAATATTTTTGTAAATCATTGTGTTGTTCATAATCAGAAAGCTTCAGATGTGTTTGCCCCATTCTTATGTACTAATCCTTTCAGTTTTGGGGTGTAAATATTTTTACCTCTTTCTGATCATGTTTCCTTTATAGCAGGGGTATCAAACTCAGTTTTTTCCCTGGGCTGGATTCAGATCATGTAGGATAGTGATGGACACTGTAACGTTTTGTCTGAGGCATATAAATAAACGACTCCAGCCACAAGCGCAGGAAAACGTACTGCCAAAGTAGTGGGCATAGAATATACTGTGAACATAAAGTAAAACTATACATGTGTTGGCATTAACAGATTCAACAGAAAGTAGCTTTAGATTTACCCAAGCAGATTCAACACATTTGTATATCCTACAGTCACTGTGATGGCAGAGGTGGTTGCAGGCCAGGCAGGTTCTTGCTTGTGGTGGGAGCGTGCAAATGGTGGTGGGCCAAGTGGTCACAGGGCGACTGATGCTCTTGCACAGCCCTTGCTTGCCTCCCTGCCACCCATGGCCACGTCCACTGTGGTTGTATATCTGATACTTCTGGTTTCCAGGATCCCATTTAGGTCTGTCCTTATAACCATTTGAGATGTAAGGTTATATATAGGCTTACATCTCAAGTGTGTGTGTGTGTGTATATATGTGTGTGTATATATATATATATACACCCAGAGTCCTGTAAGCAAAGCATCCTTCCCCATGTTTAATACATCCCTATAATTGTTAGTTTCATCTGCCCCTGAGTTGTAAAAGGAAATATCTACATTTTATTCACTGGTGCTGTATAATGCTCCTCCATTGTAATATGTAATGTAACTGATGGGTGCTGCTGCTGTTTTCCTGGGAAGCACCTTCTGAAAAATCAAACCACGTATACACCCTGCCCTACGCACCTCTTGCTCCATCTTCCCCCTTCCCCACACTGTGCCCCCTTTCCTCATCCTTGTAGTAAATTGGTGCTGTTTAGAGAAAGAAAAGTATTTTCCTTATCAGCTATAAGTATTAAGCTAGGGAACCAGGGTTCCACTTACTGCCTTGGATAGGCTTCAAGAAAGCTGAAGGAAGAGATAAATCCTAAGCTTAGCTAACTGGCTGAAGAAAAAAAGCAACTTAGGGCTTTTAAATATATTTTTATATATTTTTAAAAGGCTCAACATTTTTTCCACTGTCCCAGATATTTGATGTGTGAAGTCTATAAGCCTGAATGTCAGACTGAATAGCAATGTAAAGCCTGCTTCTGTTTAAGAGAAAACCTCATATGCCTTCTCTTACAGTCATTGCATCTGTAAATCACTCAGGGCACATGACCTCTTAAGCATATCTTGTTTCTAACTAGCAGAATGATGAAATGTGATTGGCCTCCAAGCACTTACTGCCACTCTCCTCCCAGTGTCTAATATACACTTTCCCCCCCCTAGTAACTCTAGCTTGCACCATCATTCTCCCTCTCAAAAGAACAAAAAACAAAACTGTTCTCTTGCTACCTTTGGGAAGAGCAGAGTTGTTGGTCTATTCCTATTCTCTAACATGGAGAGGGACTTTGGTGGAGAGAAAAATCAGCAGACCCTCTGCATTCCCTGGGACATCAGCAAGGTCACAGATGATGAGGAGGAGGAGCAGTTTTGCCAGTAAGTAATAACAGTTAATTTTGTAGCTTCTTTTTGATTTTCACAGGGTTCATGATGCAATGAAGACACTTACACAAATTCGAGAACTATTTCTGAGTTCTGTAAGGGAAAAACAAAGTACATTTGACACTTTGCATTCATGTGTGTGAATGTATTAAATGGTCAAGAGCAACTTTAGAAGAGAACAATGGATCATGTACATCCCTGATGGCTCCTTCATTTTTACACATGCAACTTTCTAAAGAAATAGGACATTTTTAAAAGCAATTTTAAAATGAGGGAAAATAAAGCTCGGTAGAATAACAGGTATACAAAATACTCCTAGGCTAAATAGTTATCTGTCAAATTTATTTTTTAGGAGTTGTTTCTTTAAAAATCTTTTTATTTTCAAGGGGCCAGAAATCCCTTCCAATAGTTGGGAATAATGATTTTTTTACTTAAATACTGTATCTTGCCACTGTCAAGGACAGGATATAGATCTGTTAACAATACAGTTGGGGGTAAAAAGTGGGGATGTTGACAGCATATCTTAGTCTGATGGAATGGCAAAGTCAAGTTTTTTACTCTTCTTTTAATCTTGGTAAGATGAATGATCCTAGCAGGATTGTGGTAGAAATTAGTGTCTCTTTTGATCATCATACAAATATTGGATTCCAGCAGTGTCTTTTAAAACTACTTAAAAACACACACACATTCAAACGTTCTTTAAAAATCAGTAATAACTAGCTAGGATTTTTAACCAAAGTGGACATATTTTTGGATGTAAGAGCTTTCATGTGAATTGTGGTGTTTCACAGCTCTGCTAATGCTGCCACTCTATTTATTTAGCTACATTCATTCTAGTCATTCCTGGTGGGCACTGGAGTCCTGGAACAAAGTCACACTTAAAGTAATAAGAGTTGAGGTGCAGGGAGAACTATAAAGGGGAGGCGAGTTGCAATACTGTAGAACAAACCTCAGACTCTACCTCTCCTGTTGGGCTATGACACAGAAAAACTGTGAAGACTGGTGGGACTGGTTGATCTGATGTTTACACATAGCCAGTAGCTAATCCTTTAACCCTTGCAGAGAAGAATACTGCAGCCCTGCAGCTGTTTTGCTTTTTCACCATCTTTTTAGGAGGGGCATGTGGGGGAACAGGGCGGAGTACAATTTCTTCCTTGTTAATGAGTGCACTTTTCTGTGCCAAGGTTTTGTCCAGGTTTGGCTTGAGGCCTGGGATTTATCCTTCATGTAACCCTCCTCAGATTTGTTGTGACCTCCAACTGCGATCAGGTCCCAAGGAGCAAGTTAGAGCCACCTAAGGATCCTACATTGCACCGAAGTGCAAGGAACATATACCATAAGTGGGGAACAGTGGAGCAAAAGATTGCTTCAGTTCTGCTGCTGTTCCACACCATACCAGAATCTCTGAGAGAGGATGGTGCAAATCTTCTACTTGGGTCCTTGATTCTTAGTGAAGCTATGAAGGAGAAATCCCTCAACAGGGCCAAGGTGCTGGTCCTTTGGATTAAAAGCTCTGAGTGCTGAAATCTCAAGCTGCCTATATGTGTGCTGGTCTGCATTATAATTAGAACATGTGAAAAAAAGACTTGATTAATCAAGGCTGCTCCATGTTCAAATTAGAATACTCCAGCATGGCCTCATTGTCATGTGTATAAATCTCTGCAGGTTTAAAAATGGCCGCTTGAGCGCTTTATCTAAACCTCATTGAATGAGATTAGGTAAAGCATCCTGCAGCCATTTTTAAACCCACAGGGGCTTAATACATGTGACAGTGAGGTGTTCTTTAATTAGAGCAGTTCTCCAGGAACCACTGTAATTAAAATGCCCCCTGCCCCCCACACCCAAACACATATATAGGCACTCTCAGTGAGAAGAATATTTGACACTTTGCATTCAGTTGCAGTAAAAGGCTCTCAAACATGCAGGATCATCCCAGACTGTGGGTTTAAAGAAAAGAAACTGAGAATAGCACTCTGCTGATGGCCATTATACAAGCAGAAAAAAATGCTGAACAAATGAACAACTTGAGCAAATTAAATTAGTGCTGTTTTATCATCAGTAGGTGCTTGGTCCTCAAATGATTATTTATACACTGCTCAAATGATATGAGATTTCATGATCATGTTAAAGATACGACTTTTGATTCATGTGTATTAGATTGCCCACAAAGATGCATCATGGATTTCAAAGCAATTTCTGTTGTTGTCAACTTAGGCTGTATTTGATGTTAGTAACTGTTTTTTACTATATGGATGGGCCTAAGATGCATTAGCTCAAATCCTGAGAAGTGCTGATCTCCACCTATAACTCCTCCTGAAGTTCATGGTAATTATAATGCTATGCATCTTTACAGAACTGTGCTATGGTTTGGATTTGAATTAGTATGGCCTTCTCTGGGCTGATTTCCATTAGGAATCACTCTCAGAATAAATGTCCCTCTATTACATATTTCCAAATGGTAGCTGCTTCTATTGCATATTAAGAGCGATCCAGTGCCCCGTGTTATTTATTCAATATGGACGTATGTAGAAGCATTCATTGCATTTTTGACCTTTGCATTTTTGGCCTTCTTGAAGCAGAGACTGTCATTCATTGGATGTTTGCACCTTGTTATTGGGCATTGGGGCGTCAATGTGGTGGAGTATGCTAGATGCTGCCAGAGTAATAACAATACTATGGTACTGTTAACAGTATATTAAAGAATAACATAGGTTAAAGTTTCCAGGCAACAATCATTCAATAGATTATACATGATATACTTGTCTATAGTGAACTGGAGCAGTGTTTTCCTACTTCTGATGTCTGGAACACACTTTTTTCTGGATTGAAATTGGTGGCACATGTGTGTGCATGTTTCAAAACATATACCATATTCCATTACCCTGCCAGAGGAAATCAAGCCAGTGCTGAGATGTATTTGGTATAATTTTTTAACAACACATCTTTCTTTAAGTAAAGGATTAGTCTCTACTAGTGGTTCACAAGGCGGCAGCAGCAGTGGCACTCCCCAGGCACTGCTGGAATAGCTGGGGCAGGAGCAGAGTGCCAGATAGGGGAGGAGAGCGTTTTCTTCCTCACATGGGGGATCTCACGGCACACTTATGTTGCTCTCACAGCACACTGATGTGCCATAGTACAGCCTTTGGGAATCACTTAATTGGAAGCTGTAATTTTTATGTTGGCTGTTCCTTCAAAGAAAAATAAAAAGCTTTGATCCCTATTTTTCATATTATTCATCATGTAGGTTTTATCTGAGAGATTTGAATTCTATGACAAGTCTGGTCTTGAGCTCTGTTTCAGATCAGTAGGAGTAAAAGGCTCTCAGAAACATGCAGGATTGCAGTTCAATTAGAAGAGGGTTGTTTGAAAGCCTGCCTCGGTCTCACAGCACAGCCTTTGCTTTGGTTTTAAGTGAACAAATGATGTTGGCTCTTTATTGGTTCCTATGGCAGTCTGTTTACATTGGGCAGGGTACTTCTGAAAGTTGTCAGAGGAAAAGCTGTAAGACTAAAGAATCATCTATCTGAGGAACACATATACCAGATGGGGGCAATAGTAGATTTCTCATGTCTTGAGATGGTAAATTTGGAAATGTCTGAGGGTGAGGCCCTTGCTCCTCTTAGAGCACATACAGGCATTACATTTAGATTGACCTAACTGGGGTTTGGTTGTTCTAAATGCCCACTTGTGCAACAAGTTCAGAGGGCTTAAATCACCCCAAAATGGCGTGCCCAATCTAAGTTAGTTCATCTGAAGAAGTGCACTAATTTAAATCAAGATTGGGTTAACTTAATCTAAGAATGCCTGCATGTGTTCATAGCACAGACCCGGAGCTGGGAAAACCCAGCTGCTCATCCCAGCACTGGGACTGTGCTATTCCTACCCCACAACTGACTAGGCTTTTTTTAGTTCCCCAACTTCCCTCTCCCTCAACCAGGAAGCCTCTCCACACCCCCTGCCCCTCTCCCCCACCCCAAACCCACCAGCTCCAGTCCTCCAATCCTGCCTGCCCTTCCTTCTCACCCTGAGTTACACTGGTTTCTCTGTGTGGCTCCTAGAAGCGGTGAATGGCTACACACACTGCTCCTGGTCTATGTTTATGTGGCTTAAAGTAAGCTGTGTGACCACAGACTGGCTATGATGAACAACTATGCACCCTTATGCTTTGGGAGGTAGGGGATGCAACCTTTTAATTAGAGCAGCTCTGAGACCAGCTCTAATTAAAGTGTCCAGAGTATTACATGTATCAGTGTCCCCATGCTGAAAAATGGCAGCAGGGGCGTTTCAACTAAAGCTCATTGAACTAGCTTTATTTAAAGCACGCCACTGCCATTTTTCAGTGTAGGGACGCCAATATATGTGATGCTGGAGACTGCTGAAGCGTGGTAATTACCATGCTCCAGCAGCCTCCATTAATCAAGTCTGCTCCAACACGTTGTAATGACAGCGCATCGGAGCAGACTCTATATACATGTATAGGCACCCTTATTGTTTAAGATGAGTTTAACAATGAAAATAATTATACACATCTTATTCTTTAACCTAACTTGTTTTTCTTTTTATCAAGTTTCATACTGTTCACTTTTTAATAAACCTCTGAGAGAGCTCCTTCTTGCTTCTGTCAGAAATGTGTTTATCAGGAGGTTAACTTGTTCTTGCAATGTGAGGGGGGGAAAAAAAAAATCTCCTAATTAATTTTACCTCTCAGCAAGCCAACTGTTACTTCAAGATCCACAGAGAAGATTTAAAGTAACTAAAAATGAATACACTCTTATTAAACCAATTAGAGCCGTTTTATTTACAGTTTTCAAGCAGCAAATGAGATAATGAGATGTTTATAAATCCAGTGGCCTTAAAAGCGACTTTCTTGAATGGTCTAACTTAGGACGAGCATTTCCTGTTAGGTACAGAAGACTATATTGATTTTTTTTCTGAGACCCACACATTCAAAGAAGTACAGTCACAAAGTACAGTGAATTTTCAATTATCCACTACCTGGACTAAAAGAGTAAGGACTTATCCAAAAAGAGGCACTAAGGAAAGTTAATTTAAGTGAAGTAAAATGGATAAGTTAAACTGCATAAACCATTGTGCAGACCCTTCTAGTCGCAATTAAAGTGGCCTTACTCAATATAGCTTATTTCGCTTTGAAATGTCCATACCAGAGTTTAATGGGATTTAACTAATCCGCTTTTCTGAGCATTCCTGTGCAGCAAGGACTTACCTCTTTCCTCATTTTAGTTGCAGACAGGAGTCATTTCTGGGAGGAGTCAGGTGAGAGCTGGAGTCTTTTGTCAATTGACTCGAAGTGCTGCAGGACGTGGGATTCTGGGGAGTGTGTAGGAGGAAGGCAGACACGACTGACTGACATGAGGTGCATCCTCTGAAAGAAGAACTGGCACAGAGAACTGAATTGTTTGTTGAGCTCAGGGGATCTATGGATGTAAAAAGGAAGGGAACAATTTCAACCGCTCACAAAACCACATCACAGTGAAAGCTGCCTTTGCTTCTGGGCCCAGTCCTGATCTTGGCACTGGGATTGTGATTTGAATATTACCTTTCGTTGTCAGAGTGGTGCTGAGTCTCTCATGCAGAGCAGTGCGAATCTCCTACTGATTTGCTGGCATGGTTCTCCATTTCTCCCTGCCTTGTTTTGCATTGTTGTGCTTGTTCCTAATGAACACTTGCCGAGCTGTGTTAGAGGGAACTTGGTAGGTGAAGAATAATGGTAACCTCATTAAACCAAAAACAGAACATATTGAGGAACTTGCTCATTCCAACTTTGCTCAACAGACTGCTATAAAAAAATAGTGTTTAATGGTTTGTGCTCAGCTTTGACATCTGCATTTCATTTACATGGCTTTGTCCAATCAGCTGAACATACATTAAAGAGACCCTTCAGTGACACCGCTTATATCCTGACCTTTTGAAGCTTACTTTTTGAGTAAAGATTTTTATCCCATATTACAGATAATTGCTGACTGAGCTTAATACAATCCTCCCAGTGCACTGAAACTGAAGAGCTGGTGATTTCTGTGATTTAATAGATCAGGTATCTTGACTGGCAAGAGACGGGGCAGGGGAGGAAGAAACCATGGTAACTGGATCTTTTTAATTTGGTGGACTTTAAATTTCCTGCTTGGGTGAAATGTATTTGTTCTTTCTCTCTCCTTACAAGCCTGGAAGATAACATTAACCCTGCTTTCGACTGCAGTTGTGTCTGTGATGCATGCTGGAAGACAACTGCTTGTTTGCTGCTGAGATTCTCATTCAGTTTTATGTTTAGGCAGTCAATGAGGATAGAGAGTGAATGAAAGGTGCAGTAATCTCATGCCCCAGTCCTACATGTCATAAAACTTTCCCTGAGGCCATGCGATGCATATGGCTTAGCAGATGTTTCATGGGGAAAAAAATGTCAGGAGCAACCATGGTACCTTTTTCTGTCTCCACTACAATCTATCGGAAACGCATACCCTGGGAGTAGTGTGGCTATGCTGAAGAGCACTGAAGGATATAACTGTTTAAATGTTATGTAGTACTAGGATAAGAGGCAGCTGAATAGACAAAAACAAGGCTCAGTCAAATACATTTCTAGAGTCAATATGAAAGCATCTGTTGTCTAAACAAATGTTCTGTATTTTCTCTTTCCTCAAAACACTTCCATTTTTATTAGAATTAACTTTTATACCAGTGGCATCAAAAGGCCCTGATTGAGCTAGGAGCTGTTTTGCTGTACTGACTTACAAGATACAGCCCTTCATGAAAATATCCTTCATTCTAGCTGGGAAGAGAGGGGGATCTTACCACTTCCATTGGCAAATGTAGGCCTCATATGTATCAAAATTGAGTGTCCTGACCAAGGTCGTACAAGGAGCCACTGGCTGAGGTAGGGACTGAATGTAGATCCCCCGAGTCTCAATTTTAGTGCCTTATCCACCAGATTAGCCTTTCTCTTGTAGCTTAATTTTCAAATTCTAATAATCTTGAGCATATAAATATAGATCCCATACAGTTTTCGGTACACTTTTAATGGTAGATTAGAGAAACAGAAATGACATCAAATGTCACAGCAAGAATAAGACCTGTGGGCCAGATCTGTCCTGCAGATGTGGAGGGCTTTTTGCCTGTACCTGTACCCACACCAGGGCCAGAGAGCAAACGGTTGCGTCAGAACCAGGAAGCTTTCAATTGTACCTGCACCACTGCCGCTTCTTCCCACCTCTTCCCCCCTCCTGGCTGCAGCATGGGTGCAGCTTCCCGCTGGTGAGAAGCTGCGCTGGGCCTGGGCAGCTTCTAGGTGTGCTCATGCTGCAGCTGCTGGGTAGGGGTGGTTGAGGAGAGGGGAGAAACAGTGGCAGCATGGACATAGTTTGTAGCTGCCTGGCCCCGGTGCCATGCCCCATTGGCTGGAAGCTGCACTCATGCCCCATCTGGGGAACAGGGCTGGGAGAAGCGGAGCAATGCAGGCAGAGCTCACAGCTGCCTGGCCTCTGTGTGGGTGCAGGGAAAGCCCCCTGCCCCTGACATCACCAAAGCCACCTAGCCCAAGTTGGACCAGAGCTGGGTTGTTATATCCTGTGGCTTGTTGAAGATTTCCAGCTGCTGACATAAAACATATAGGAACAAAAATGTTATATGGACATAGTGACCTCCTGAGATATCTGCAGATATCATGTCATAATAAACGCTTTCATAACCTGATTAAATATAATCATAAAGCTAGGCAGGTTTTGCTTCCAAAGGGCTATCCTTTTCAGTATGAGCAAAATCTATACTTTTGTGTGGCAACTGAACATTAATTTGCCTGATGTTCAAACTATATTCCCAAAAGCTTACTGGAGTGGGAGTGTGATAGTACATACCTTTCATACAGATATATTACATGATTTTGAGGGTTATATGTGAAGACATGGGTACAAAAGTAATATTAATGTTTGAATTGGTGTAACCAACCCATGCTAGCAAACTCAGCATTACACATTTCAGAGAAAACACTGGACAGCACAATGTCGATGCGACTATTAGATCCTATTTTAGTTTATTTCCTTCCCACTCTTATGAGAAAGGACTTTAGCACAAAAAATATTCTTGATTGACAATCTGCTTGTGCAGATGATTCCTGCCTTTACCATCAAAGACAGCAAGAACAGAAATGTTGACAGGTTCATTTGCTCTGCAGAAAACCTGCCAGAGTTTCTTAGAAGAATTGGTAAGGGAAGAATAATTTGGAGTACATCTAAGGGTACAAACAGACATTGTCTGAAGTCTCATTTGTGCCACCTTAATTTTTTTTTAAATGTGGAGGTCTGGAGCAGCAGGGAAAGTTGGGTTTTCCCCTGCTTAGCCAGCCCTGCAACTGGCTGAGTATGAAAGCATTTTCTCCATTGCCTCAGGCCTATAGCATAGGTCTGGGGCAGCGTAGATCACATTGTCCCTTGTCCCACACTATCAAGACAGGGGGAGGGCAGGGAGGGACAAGACACAATTTGTGTTTCACCCAGTGATGTAGACCAGCTGTGCCATAACATATTGTGACACAGTTGATCCGCTCCAGGCAGCAATGTCTATTTCTAGCCTAAGTGTTATCCTGCAATGCCAGGATGTGAACACTGTGTGTTGACCACAACCTTACTAACTTATTGAAGGTCAAGAAATCTCTCCTTCCACATCTAAGCATTTGCCATCAATACTCCTTTTGGCATATATAAAATAGACCCTGGAGCACAGTGAACTGAGTCATTCCTGGAGCTTCTGCAAGGTGAAGTGACTTTTCTCTATTTGTTGGGGGAATGGGGTAGGATTTAACCCTGTAGAATAAGCAGCAAATGAATTCCTAAATAGACTTCTTGTCATCACACTGATGTCTCTACTAACTAGGCTGAGCCAACTCATATAACATCTAAAACTAACCTTCAGGGAAGACTTAGACTGATCCCAACATTTTTGAAATTCAGAAAAGTGCATCTATTTCGTTCCCTTTAGTTTTCACATTTCCTGAACAAGGGGAGAACAAAATAGGATGAGAGTGAAGAAGCCAGGAGGAATAAATTTGCAAAGCAAAGCTGATGTGTTATTGTTCAGGGCAGATTGTGATACTGCACTGAAAGCCCTTGACATACAGTCCAAAAGACAGCTACAGCACAGGAAGTGGCAATGAAAGACCATGTCTGTACAGCCTTCCTTAAGCTTTGTTAAGCCAAAGACCACCATGGAGAAACAAGCCCTAATTACCTGCTCCCCTACCTGTGAATGAGCTCAAGCCTCAAGCCTGATAGCTTGCAATTAAAAATTTTTTTTTTTTTTGCAAAAATCTTGTTGGTCTAAAAAAAGGTATCACCTCTACCATGAGCTCTGAGCTCAAACCTGGCATTTACAAAGTAGTTCAGAGGCATCTTAAGCAAATGCCTCAGTGTCATTTGCAGACTCTTTTATTTTGGGAGAGCCTCAGACTACCTCTAAGGTGTGCACTGAGATCGACTAAACCTGGGTGTAAGGAGGTGCTCAGCTTGCAGAAACCTGATACCCAGCTACAGGAAGTCAGCAGTTAAGAGTCTGCTTGGTGGGGAGACAACTGGAACTGATGACCAGTAAATGCGGGTGGAGAGTTAAGAGCTCCAGAAGGTGAGGTGAGGCTCATGTGCTGAGGGAGAAGTGCAGACTCTGGGTTGCCCTCTCTCCATCAGACTACAGGGTTTGGATTGGTGTGCTGTTTGCACACTTGCTTATTTTGTTGTTTGCTGTGAGGATAAACTTGTCCCATGTCAAATAAACTGATGAGGTACCTGAACTAGGAGCTGACTGGCCTTAATGAGGAAGCTGGGTGAGTGACCTGCTTACACAGTAGTTTTCAACCTTTTTTTGATTTAGGGCATTTCTCCATATATTTTTTTAAATTGAGCAGCACCCCAATTGAGAACCATTGCTGTGTGGATTCTGCTTACCATAGCGGCTCTGAGCTGGAGTGCTGCTGCAGCCAGATGGAACTGCCCCATGTGCCTCATACATATCCAGATAAGCCTAAATCTGGTAAGTTATCAGATACCCCTAATGTAGGCAAGAGTACATTCTTCCCAATCTGCCCACAGACAGGCAAGCAGGGCAGTTACACCTGGCTGCTGTGGTTGTGGTCCTAGAATGCAGCAGCACCCCGGTTGAAAACCACTGTACTCAGCTACCTGCAATTCTTAATTGCCTAGCTTTGGAATGCACTAAGTAGGAACAAGTGAGCAGTGGTAGTCTCAGGCTTAGCAGGGAGGTGATAAAGACATGGCTTAAGTTTCCTTATACTGTCCCACCAAAGCACCACTTTGGTGCCAGAGAAAGCACCTCTAGGAAGCCTGGGGTAGTTTGATCTTTTTATCCACTCAGTTTCTGGTCTCCTTGCTATGAGTGCTAGCACATAGTCAGCTGCTGTGTGGTTTTATGATGTGGACACACACCCACTGGGAGCTTGTCTGAGATTATTTAGGTGATATCACCTGATCACCCTGTGAACTAGCGCTCAGGTGGTAACAGCTCTCACTCACTTCACTGCCAAGCTCACTCTCTTTAACCTAAGGGTAAAAAGTCCCATGTCTTCTTCCTCACCAATCTGGTGAACCCACTCCCAAGACCCATACCATATGATTTTCTTTTTAAATAGAAATTCAGATGTTCTTACACCTGTAGGCACAACAGGGCTCACTGTAAATGGATGGATTGAGAAGCCTTAGTTCTGCACTTCCCAGCTGTGAAAAGCTTAATTTTTTTGTTGCATTGGACGGCTTAAATCAGATATTTGTTTTAATAATTGTTTTCTGTCTTTAATGTGTCTTCCATTCTTGGCATCCATCCTTCCCATATTGTCTAAAAGAGCATTAACTAGATGCATGTTAGTTATAAAACTAGTCAGCTAACGTTAAAAGCAAACATTTTAGCAGCACGCCCCCACAGTTTTCAGAGGATGAACTTTTGTTTCAACTGCAATGTTATACAATCGTATTTCCATGGCAAACTTACAGCAACACATTTGTCAAAATTTGTGGTTTATTTAGCAAAATTGTTGAGGCACATATGTGCCATATGCAATCGTCCGTTCTTTACAAATATGTTTTTAAAACAACATTTTCCTGCTATGATTAGGTCTGTCTCTTGGGCTCTTCAGTGGATCTATTTGGCATCAGTGAGTCCTGCCTGGCCCTCTAACTAAGAACACAGAATTTTTTAAAAATAGGTAAAAAACAATTGGCTTATCCTTTAATGTTTCCACTCTCCCAGTAGATGGATGAGTGGGGTATGAGTCTCCGGTATTGCAAAAGGAGGGAGGGCTGGTGCTGAAAAGGAGCTAGGGAGGTGGCTTACTTTTCTGCCCCACCTTCCTTGCAGTGCCTCCAGCCCCAGTTTAGGCAGGCAGTGGTGGCAGTGCAGGAGCGTGTACGAGTGAGCAAGGCTTCAGTGAAGGGCATTCTGGGAAGCATCATTCTTAATGGTGGTATTCTGTTCTTGAGGGAGAGAAAAAGTCATCTCTTTTTCTGCGACTGGAAAATCTCTTATTGTCACTTTAGCATTGTGATCTGCTGCCATAGCTCTGCCCTTCTCATGGCCAGAGCTGGATTCACTACAGGGAAGGTGCAGGAGGAAAGAGAGATGGGAAGAGTACAGGGCACCATCCTATCTTCTTTAATGTTTCTGTTCCCCTCTCCTTTTTTCTGGCATTTTCCCCGTCCCTTTCCCCTACACCCATCATCCTGTTCAGATTTTTCTGTTGGAATCTTAGCAAGTATTCACACAAATCATAATACCTGTTGTTTGAACTCGAAGGTAGAATGCTACTACTATTTTGAACCTGTAACCTATTTTATTAATGGTCTTCACAATCTGTATATTGACTACCAGAGCCTCAACCTCATGGCAACTGACATATCAGGAAAATGAACCCATTGTCATTCTACAGGTAGATGGAAGTATAAGGTCCTACTGGCCAAGATGTCAATAGTATGCAAAGTAAAAGGTAGGTACATTCCTCACACTAAGGTGGTCCCAACGCCACTCTTCCCAGTTTTCAAACCTCTAGT
>NW_005842029.1:1030673-1038446 GCF_000455745.1 Alligator sinensis | reverse complement strand
CCCAAAACAAACCAGTTGTAAGATTATTTTTTTAATATGGACAAAATTGCATATGTTCCCTTGAATTTGATCTCTAAAGTGGCTGAGCCATATTACTTAAAATTAAAAAAACACAAACCAAAAACCAACTAATTCCTTACTCTTGGAATCTCTGTCTTGTTTCCTTCCTATGTGTTAGAAAAATTCTAATTTGTGATCCATAATGCCTTCCTTTAGTGATAACCAGGAATCCTGGTTTTCTCTGATAAAAATATCCCCAATTTTCAGATAACAAAAGTGTAACTCAAAATTCACATTTTTCCGTCATTAAATGAAACACCACTAAAACATATATGTTTCCCACTCTCTGAATCTTTAATATTATAGTTACTCGTAATCTTCAAGGGACTGAAATCTTGGGTAATTTTTGGATTAAAAAAAGTAATCCCAAATCCATATTTTCCCATGATTAAAGTGTGTGTGTGTGTGTGTTTTTGGGCTGTTTTTTTTAATCATAGGAAAATGTGGATTTGGGGTTACTTTTTTTAATCTGAAAATTGGGGATTTTTTTTTTTTTAATCAGAGAAAACTAAGATACCTGGTGATAACAAATACTAAATGTCTGAGGTAGGAACATGCACAAGCTATAGTATGGGGGAGAGGAACTGAACCTAAGAGAAAATGACAATAAAAAGAAAGCAGGGAACCCAGAAAGCATGTCTTAATTGTGCCATTGGTGGGGACTTCTTATTCTTTTCAGCTTGCCAGAAGTAGAGCCACTGGCATGTGCTCCTCTGCAGATGGATTGATGCAGCAATTGCAAATTCACAGTTGTGCACATTGTAAGGGATGCACAGCTGTTTGATTCAGTATGCTGCCAGCTATCTAGATAATTTTGAGGGATCTCCAACTGCTGTCACAGAGAGAAAGAGAAACTAGTTTAATAATTTTCCTTACTTCTTTCCTGTTAAGCTTAGTTTTCTGAGAGAAATCAATAGAGAGAATAGAGAGACTCAATCAGTGATCTTTATGTAACCCTTTTGTGCCTTCAGGTTTGCTCTGCCAGACATTCACTGAACTGCCTCATTCACAAAGGTTGCAGGACTAGCAGGGTGATTCGGGAAATATCACAAATAACACTTTGTGCAATCTAAACTGCTTTCTCATTTTACCATGCATTCCTTCTTATTTATATTCCTACAGATTTTTCTGTGAATCAAGTTTTATTTGTATGCATGTTTCTGGAAAAGGACTTCAGGGCTGTCACAGGCCAGCAAATATTTGCTGTCAAATACTTAGTAGGACTACATGACTGGATTCGTGTGTGGGCAAACTTATAATTACACCTGAAATCAAATGGTTTGCACGGCTAAGAAAGCATGTGTCCTTTTTGGAAAGAAGCCAGTCTCTAAGGAAAACATTATGGGTTACAAATGTATTCCAAAAAATGTTATGTTATGCTGCTCCTCAATTTCTTTACTTTGTTTTAACTCCAGCACTATTAACCATGTGCTACAGCATCCAGGAATCATGAGAATAGGGGTCTGCTTATTTTAATGAAAGCCAGCCTCTTTATCAAAACTTAGAGGCAGATAAGCCTGTTGGTAGAAACCCTGAAGCACAATTTCCCATTGCCTGGAGCTTTAATATTATAGTTACTCATAATCTTTATGGGACTGAAATCTTGGGTAATATTTGATAATTTAGTGGCCCACATGCACCTCAGTATTTGAGACCCTTTGTGGAACAGAATAACATAAGAAATGGCCGTTATATAATGTCTTCCTCACATTTTGACTGTTGCCTATTGCCTTAAACTTGGAATTCAACCATTCTAGCACACAGTTAATCTGGTCTATTGATGGTTCATTTCCTTCACTCCAAGCTACCATGATAAGGAAAGCTTTTCCTGCCACGCCTGAGGAAGAGAAAAAGCTCTCTTTCTCAGTCAGGAGCTGACAGAAGGGGAAGAAAGAATAAAATCATCAATGCACGATGTTGCTTCAGGAAGGGATGACAACACACTGTGACAATGCAGCATCTCATAATGGTGTGATATCACAGTCCAACTTGGCAATGCAATTGCAATATGATTCTTAACTAGGTCAGTTTGTGGCTCTCAGAAGAATGTACTGCACCAGATCCCAAAAGTTGAGTGTTACTATATTAATATATAAATCAGAGGTTTATATATTAAGACATTTGACATTAAGATAATGCAAAATTTGTCTGCATTAGGCAGATAACTTCACCTTTTTGCCATGCCATTATACCACTCCACCAAAATTTCACTGTTCAGTCGAATCTATTTAGGGTTTTATAATGCTAGCATTAGTGTAGCACCCAAGAACTTTTTAGGTAAAATAAATGGCAATAATAAAATCCTGACTGGACTTAATGTACTTCTGTCCTTTCAGGGTCAAAACTTAGAGGTTTTTTGAAGTAGGATGACTTGGAAGGGGGTTGGGACTGAAAGGGATATTGCTGTTGTGAGTGTCACATTGAGTGTAGAGGATTTCTCAGAAAGAAAGCTGTTGCACATTTGCTAAGGATGGTCAGACTCTAGGATTGCTTTATTTTTCTCTGGATGATGGTTCCCTTCAACTGAGAATGTGTTGTCCAGAGTCCTCACACACGCTGTCCTGAAATTTGTAATATACATTGTCCCAGAGGAGTACAGTTGCTTTGGTAATTAATAGATACAAAGTTGGTCTCTGATGTGTCCTGAGCCTCAACCAGAAGATAAACAGTAGGTAAGATGAACAGAGACCAGAAATATTTCCCAAGTCAAGTTTTTTTTGTTCATCCTGGAATAAATCAAAGTGTCTTCTGGGATAATAAGAGACCTTTAAGCATGGACATATCCGTCAACTAAACTAAATGTAAATCAATTCACTTACTTTACAGTTCAATCCTTGGGTTTAGTGTTTAAACAAGACATGCATGTATTTCATAAGTGTTAGGACTGTCAACCTTTTATTAGCAGTCATAAGGTTCCAGTGGGTGGCAGTGAAGATATTTGTCTTCCATCTTATACTAGCCAAGAGCATTGTGGATAATGTATTTGTGTTGTGTTGTTTATATAGCATTTAAATAAATTGCAACACATAACATTTTAGTTGAGTCAAATTTTCTATCTGTGAATGGGTCAAAAAGTGTTTGTTTCTTGTCAGAGCAGTTCAGATCTCCATAGGCTGTAAGGCTACTCTAAAATCAATATTCTTATAGGCAGCATTATGTTTGAACTATTTATCTGCAGAGATGTCTGGATACCTCTTGGATTGATTTACCTTATCTTTTAACTAGTTGCTTAATTTGACTATTGTTTTTAAATCGAATCATCCTTAATTCTAATTAATTAATTATTAATACTATTTTATTTATATTAGTATTAGGACAGCTTGTACCAGCTGGTCTTGCTAATTCAAATTCATGTGGAATCATCTGATGACGGTAACAGTTACACACTTGGACCTGATTTGCCGTTGGCCTGAACTATCTATATTAGTATAAAATCAGAATAATATCATTTTGTATTCATGTTATGCTGGTATAAATGACTACATATAGATCGGAGGCTATTATTTTTCTCAGTACAAAGCCAATCCTTTGCAGTATCCTTCATATCTTCATAACAATCCCCTCAGCCCAGCAGCTTCCTTCCTTGCTAGGGGCTAGTGGCCAGTTCACATCATTGCACTGGGCATGAAAAGAGCCACATTGCGGCTTCTAAATTTGAGATCATGGCTGAAAAAATTGATTGAATATCCAGAAAGGTGGAAGTGCCACTTCTTGGAAAGTAAACACCAAAGCTGTGTCAGTGATAACAGCTTGCGTACCTGTGGTGTCATAATGCTTAATAGGGGGACTTCTCTGACTGAATTTTTAAAGCAGAATGTGTGGGGTGCACTACATACATACTGTATGCCCTAACTGAATAATGAATAATGAAATCCTAGCTCCATCTCTAGTGCTAACAGAGAGGGTGCACTGTTTTAGAGCAATACATGGGTGCACTGATCATTTAGTTTTAGAATTTCTTGGATTTGTCACGGAGGGTGGTGATGGAAGAGATATAAACAGAGATGATGATTCTTGTCAATATTTTTCATAAGATTTTGAAAATAAAATTATACTTTTGGTTACCAAACTCTGAATGATCATTACCTCAATAAGCGCCTCCCTAGCAACTTCTGCATTATGAATTCAGATGATACATATATTTTGTTTCTAAAAGCAGAGGGACTAAGTTATTAATAGTAAATCAGTGGTGTCCTAAAGTCTTCAACCAAATTTGGGGACTTATAACTCTAGGTGTTTTGCAGACAGATGGTTGAGATATTCCCTGCTCTAAGCAGCTTCCCGTTTAAATACACAAGACAAAGGATAGGGCATAGAAAGATTAAGTAGCTTTCACAAGATCCTTGAATCATAAGAAAATAGGGTTGAAATTGACCTGAAGAGCTCACCTAGTTGAACTGCCTGCTCAAGGAGAGATCTTCCCTCTAAAGAAATGTTTGTCCATACTACTATATCCTAGGATGCTACTAGCTTTTTTTCAAATGATATTGCATTGTTGAATGGAGCTCTGCCTCATTCTCCTCCTGCAGAGCATAGAATCATAGAGAAGTGGGGCTGGAAGGGACCTCCAGAGGTCATCCAGTCCAACCCCTTGTCTAAAGCAGGATCATCCCTAATCAAATCATCCTATAAAATCCATAATCTAAACTCTATGTAAGACTACCATCAACCCAGACATAACACAGACATAACACCTTAACCTCCCAAAGGTAATACAGGGGAACCATGGCATTCAATGTTCTCCTTTTTCAAAAGGTTGTCAATATATACTCAAGAGATCCTTGGTAAAGGTCATGCCCCACCCCCCGCTACAGAGGAGGGCAAAAAAACCAAACAAACCCCACAATGCATACCAATCTGACCATAGGATAAACTTCTTTCCTGACCCCAAATAGTGGTGATTGGTCTGACCCTGAGTAGAAGGGAAAGCCCCTCTGGTCAGGAGCCTCCAGCTTTGGTCCAGCAGGAAAATTGGCACACCCCATTCAAGGTTCCATCCCTGGCTGTTAGCGAACAACCAATGCCTTTGAGGAAGGCTAGCAAAAAGTGGACAACCAGCAAAGCCCAGAAGCATGGGCAATACCCATAACAGAACATAGGCACAACTATGCCTAGATCATCCCTGACCAGTGGCTGTCCAACCTCTTCTTGAACACCTCCAGTAATGGAGAGTCCACAGCTGCCCTAGGCAGTCTATTCCATCGCGTCACTGTTCTAACAGTGAAGAAGTTTTTCTGAATATGTGATCTAAACTGACTTTTCTGTAACTTCAAGCCATTGGTCCTTGTCCTGCCCTGCAGCAAGAGAGAAAAGAAGCTTTCCCTCTTCTTTATGGCATCTCCAAGTATTTGAACACTGTTTTCATGTCCCTTGTTAAGTGCCTTTTCTGCAAGCTGAACATACCTAGCTCCTTCAGCCTCTCCT
Source organism: Alligator sinensis (assembly GCF_000455745.1). Taxonomy (NCBI): domain Eukaryota; kingdom Metazoa; phylum Chordata; order Crocodylia; family Alligatoridae; genus Alligator; species Alligator sinensis. The sequence continues at coordinate 1,032,962 of NW_005842029.1, read as the reverse complement.
TGTATGGGCTTTCCAAGCCCTTTATCATCCAAGCTTGCTTTCCAAGCCCTGTATCATCTTTGTTGCCTGCCTCTGAACCTTCAGGGTCCTCTCCAATTTCTGTCTGCTCCAGGCTGCAGAGCTCTTGTGATCTCTCAGTGATCTGGGGTTGGGGATGGGAGAGGGTGCTCCTGGGCTTTCAGCTGTTGCTCTTCATAGCACATTCCAGATATTGCTACTTCCAGATCAACCCTGTCCAATGTTTTTCCAACCTCATCTTGAGTGCTTCCAATGAAAGACATTCCACAACTTCCATAGGTGGCTTGTTCCATTGTCTTACAGTTAAGATGCAAGTGGCGGTGGGAGGAGGTGTTTGTTTTTTTCCTTGCCTTGGGATTTAATCTGTTTTGAAGCAACTGAAACTAATTGCTTCATATCCTGCCTTCTGAGACCAGACAAACCAAACATTCATCCTCTTGCTTTATGGCAACCTTTCAAATGTTTGGAATTTGCTATCATGTCTCTTTCTGGTTTCCTTTTCTCCAAGCTAACCATCCCTGGTTCCTTCAGTATTTCCTTATACAGATTACTTCCTTAATCCCTTTATCATTTTTTGTTCATATCTAGACTGTCTACAGTATTTTTACATCTATCTTAGACTTTTCTGCCCTGAACTGAGGCCTAAATAGTAATAGGATGATGCGGGCAGATGAATCTCATTAGGCCTAGCTGATTTGAAAACATACAGCTTTTCTTTTTCTTTTCTTAATGCTTTATTAATCAATCCAACTTTTAAAACAGCATATACAATAGTGTTCTTATTCTTTTTCTACCTTAGGCTGAGTATTTATACCCTGTCCTGGATGCTAATTGTGTTAGTCATCTGAGACCTGATCTTTTTATTGAGATTGAAGTAAAAAAGGCATTAAACAATTCAATATTCTCTATCAGCTCTCATTCAGTAAAGGATATATTCTTCCCTTAGTCTTCCTATTATTTCTAATGTTTTTATAGAATGCTGTTTTGTTACCTTGCTAGCTCATCTCATCTTGAACCCTGTCTTTCTTATTTTGTTTCTGCATACATGCTTGTGCACTTATAAATATCCTTAGTAAAATGGCCAAGTTTCCACTTTATGTAAGATTTCTTCTGAAGTCATTGAAAAGGTACCAATTTAGCAAGGTCAGTGTCTTGCTACACTTCCTGCTTTTTCTTTCACATTTGGAGATGATGCTTTTATGTGCTTAATATTATCTCTTAAGGAACACCTCACTCTCCTGGACTTTTTTCCTTCAGCCTTGCTTCCCATAAGCACCTCCCTACCAATTCTTTGAGTTTGTAAAATCTGCATTTCTAAAGTTCAGTATTTTTATTCCATTGGATTTCTGAGACAGAGACAAGAACTACAACCAGGCTTCACATCCAAAGATGGAATCTACATTCATAGAAACAATTGTTCTGTAGGCCTCTACATTGTGGTAAACACATAGAGAACTCAAAATATTTACTATCCATTTCTAGGCAGCTTATCCTTTTTTTCTAGCAAGTAATATCAGGGAATCTGGTGCAGAAGTGGTGGGTGTAAATGTATATGCAGTAATTAGCTTAACGCAGTGGTTCCCAAACTTTTGATAACTGGGGCACACTTTTTCTGGATTAAAATTCATGGCGCACTTCACTCTTACACACAAAAAGGTTATCTATGTTTCAAAACATGTAACGTATTCCATTCCCCTGCCAAAGGAAATCACACCAATGCTGAGATATACTATACTTTTTGTCACAACCCAAAGTTGTGGATTTTGTGTGCTTCGGCACTGCTAAATTATGTTCCCGCCGAATTGGAGCTCTTTTGCACGACGGAGCGTTCTGTTGTTATGGAGAACCCGTGTGCAGAAAAGTGTTTCCCGCCATTCTGTAGCCTTCTTTGCATTGTGCATTACTCTTGCATTTAGTGATGCACGCTGCAAAGGAGTTTTCCCGCCATTTGTATTGAGATTTGAGCCACATTATTGGCCGGTCTTAATTTAGGCACATGTGGCGGCTAGCTATTGGCTTGCTAGCCGTACAAAAGGCTTGGGTGGTTTCCGCCCAAGTTGGAGAGAAAGACGGAGAGAGACAGAGAGACGGATCTCTAAGCGCTGTGGGTCCTTTTGAACCCAGCGCGTCTTTCTTAAGAAGGCGATAGAGGCTCCAATTGCCGAACCCCCGGGGCCTAGCAAACTCCGGGGCACCACTTACCGACGGCCTCTAGCCTCTCCCCATCACCGATCGCAGCCCAGACGAATCCCTACCCTAGAACCCAGTTAT
>NW_005842029.1:995345-1030453 GCF_000455745.1 Alligator sinensis | reverse complement strand
GGGAGCCGGCCCACACACTTTTAAAAAATAACTTCATAACTTTTCTGATTTTTGAGGCACCCCTGTTGAAAATCACTAAGATGGATCTAAATTCAGAGAAGATATGGAGGGGGCATTTGGGGCTAAAAAAAGTTGAGAATCTCTGATTTAGATGGTGCCACTGAAGTGCACCGAGGGAAGGACCTCATTGTGTTGTGTCCTGCTTTTCCCACTGTCTGCCCCCTCTTGACCTCTGATCTGTACCTCAGCGCAAAGGCATCCCCGACTACTAAGGCTGCTCCTGCAGAGTTGCATATGCTGGTGACCACTCCCATGACCCAAAGAGGAGTGAAGGGGATGAGCTAGCCTGTGAAGTGTGGCTCCATCTGTGTCTGTGTGCCCACCACTGTGTGCTCACCCACAGCAGAGCACATTGCTGGAGGGAAGTAGCATCAGTGGTGGTCTCCAGAGGAGCTGCTGCAGGTGCCCCTGGAGTAGCTGGGGCAATCAGGGTGCTGGATGGAGGAGGAGAGCATTTACCTCCTCAGCCAGGGGGATCTCATAGCACACTTCCGTTGCTCTCATGGCACACCCTTTGGGAAACGCTAGCTTGCTCTATTTATATAGACATCAGTAGCATAACTAATGGCGGGTGATCAAAACAGCAGCCCCATGCACCACTTTTGTGGGGAGGGCGCAAAAGCAGCCACAGTTGCAGTGGCAGGGGCCCAAGCTGGGTGATGAAAAAGCAGCCACAGTTGCAGTGGCAGCTGCCAATGCTGCTGGAATTGGCTGCCCCAGATGCAGACCCACCTTGCTATGCTTTTGATACATACCTATATAATTTACCTAAGATTTATAATTGTTCCATAGCTGAATGTCCTATTTTAGTAAAAAAATATTTTTGAAAATACGCTGTTATGCACAGGCCTATGTATGAGAGAGATTTCTTGCAATAGATTGAATGTTTCCTGTTCTAGTAAGGATTTTTGAGGAAAAGGTTTCCCTTAGCTGCTATGGAAACAGAAGACTATCTAGTACCCTGCTAAGGGATGTTATGTTTGCCCCAAAGGAAGAAGATTAGAAAATATATACATGCCTTAAGCACGACTACAGTGCACAGTTCTTCCATGGGAAAATGGTAATATCCCAATGGAAGTCATTAGGCATTTTTTTTCTGCAGTAAATTAAGGATGAGCATGACTCATTCCTTAACCATAAATGAATTTTTAAAAGACTTTTCAAAGCCACTATCAGTGATGTTATATAAATCTACAATTCAGAAGGTCAGGTTAACCTATTAGTCTTTAGCAAGAAGTTTATGCAGGTCAGCAGCCGAAAAACCTTGTATATATTAATCGTGTTTCAAGTCAAGTTTATGGCTATGAAATAAATCTTTGGTGGAAATGTGTACTGGTAAGGAAAAACACAACAAAAAGCAATTACCAACTATATTTGAATCAATACATTGATATGGAACAAAAACATGATCACTTCAGTTTTAGAATATTGCAAAAGATTAGTTGACAGCATAATATTCTCACTTTTCTCTCTGAAGCCTGTGTTACAGTCTTTTCCCCATGTATTTACATTATGGTATGAACTCATTTCCAGGGTGAAGAGCTTTTGCTGAAAGGGTACTCAATTATGACCCCCCCTAGCCTATCCTCTATTTATCAAAATTGCTGTTGCTGCTAAGATGATTTTTGTCATTCCCTTACCTACTTGCATTAAACAGGCCATAACACCCCATTCATTTGTTCCAACATAAAACCCAATATCTTGGGGCTGATTGGAGTATTTGTTTCAGATATTCTCTTATTTTAGATTCCTTTGAGGGTATAATTCTAGCCATTTTCTTTGAAGGCGGTCATAATAGTCCCATTCAGAATCTGGACTTTCTCAAATGAATATTACTACTGTCTTATAATCAGATACCAAATATATTCAGAAATATATTTAACACTGCTTGGTTACTGCAAGAGCAATAATATAACCATTTTCTAATAATATGAAAGCAATCTCAAAGCATTTTGCTCTTCCTAAATATTTAAGTTAATAGACAGTGAAGAGCTTGAATCCATGGAAGGAAGAACATTCTCATTCGGGGACTGTTAAGCTGTTTTTCCAAGTACTGGCACTGAGAAAAATAAGGCAATGAGAAATAAAGCAGGAGAAACTTACTTGGGAATATATCTCTCTTCTGTGCAATATACTTCTTGAATAAAAGAAGGAACATAGAATACATTCCTTTAGCAAAAGAAAAACAAGTCCACATACACACTTTTAGTTTCTAATAAAAATTCTCTGACACCAGGTCAGCCAGTGCTACTGGAATATAGACTCACTTTGTACAGAGGGCAGTAATTCAACAATAGAAAAAACCCTAGATGCTATCTTTTTCATCTACTCTAATGACTCTGGACTTTAATGACAACTGATGATTAATGGTAACATTTTTTACTTAAATGTCTGGGTTATTATGACAAGAAAAGTCCAGTCAGCTGTAGCTTTATTGCTGTGATAAACAGAGCTGCAATGAATCATTTTTTCCCATTGGCAAGCTGAGCTATATGAGCCCTTCAAAGCTCATAAGTTTTACCACATAGGGGCTAGCTTGTTTTGTAAGAGGTTTGCAGGCAACAGAGATACCAGCTAAAGTTGTAAATATTTCAGAAGTAGAGGAAGTAACAAGAGAAGAGAAGTGAGACTGATGCTATAATGAAAAATAATTATTTTCCCTTAAGCTGTGTCTGGTTACAGAAGGAGAAGTGAGCTCAGATAATAATCAGCTCATAAAAGTTGCCTTAAACCACAGGAATTATACAGCTCAAAGGAAGACCAAAGATCAAATTATACAACTCAAAGAAAGGATGGGTAAGAAGGCAAGGCTGTTAAGGAATTACGTTGTGACTCCTTCCTTTTCTCTCTTTACCTACCTGACATGATCCATCTTCCCCTAATCAAGCAGCTGGATAGAGGAAATGGCACAGATGTGCTGTTCATAGATTCATAGAGTCATAGATGTTAGGGGCTGGAAGGGACCTTACAAGATCATTGCAGGAAAGACTCCTGTGGTCAGATGACCTCAGCAAGGTGGGCATCAAAACACTTTTTGAAGATTGCCAGGGTGGGTGACTGTACCACCACTGGGGGGGGTCTGTTCCATACCCTCAGCACTCGAATTATAAAGATTGATTAAACATACTAAAACTATGGAAGGTTAAGCAGTGTTAAAGCAAGGGCTAATAGCATTTCGTGTCTTCACTGCTCTGACTTACCACTAGGGGGCTGGTGAGCAAGGACATGGCTAGGGGTCAGAACAGCTGGCCTCTATCCCTTCTCTGGGTGAGGAGGTGGGGTGGGAAGGAAAAGGAGCAATGCATCCTGCAATGCTGGAGGACCTGTAAATTGTTCACATTATTTCCATGGAGCAGACTGAAGTTATCCTTACATGAGCTGGGTAGCATGGCCCAGAGTTAACCCTCACCTCAAGTGGTGTAACTTTGAGACACAGGGGGCATTTAGCATCTTAACAAGCTTTATGGTGCAGTTGCCCTTATTGTGGTCTAAGTGTAATGTGTAATGTCACCCTAAAAGGGAGGGAAGCAGGAGACAGGTTGACCATGCTGGTGTAAGGAACCAGAGGGTAGGCAGTCTGGCCTAGTAGTTAGGTCACTGAGGGAAAGCAAGGCCTGGGGCTGGCTCCTGCCTTACACCAAAATTGGAGAGAAAATCAGAAGCAGAGTCCACAACACCGCCCAGGGTCAGGATCTGGGGGGGGTCATATGCCGAGTACCAATCCAAGGGGCAAACCACAGGGCGAAGTCTAAAAACAGCCAAGTCAAGGTCAGGAGTCAGGAAACAGAACCACTGGGAAATACAAAGCTGAAGTCCAGAACTAAGCTGAAAACCAGGGTCATGAATCAGGAGAACCAAGGTTCAGGGACCAGAAGCTTGCCACCGCAGAATTGTTGACTGGCCTGAAGACCCAGGGCTCCAGCAAAATGGGGAGGCAGCACTCCTGGGAGGGAATCAGGATACTTGCTGCACCTAAACTGGGGCAGGCTCATTAGGTGAGGCTTACTGCAGGTGTGGCTGCTGAGGCACTTGGCTCAGGCTGGCCTGCCTGCTCAGAGTCCATGATGGTACTTGGCCCAGGCTGCACTGCCCGATCAACGTCCCTGACAGCTGGAGAGAAGAGAGGGCAATGGAACCTTCCTGGCTCTTGTTTCTCAGTTTAGATCCATTTAGTGTTCTCCGTAGTAATTCATTGAGTCATGTTTTGTAACTCAGAAAGAAATTCAAATTAATTCAGATTCGTGGCTGAGCATCTGAATACAAGAAAACCAGAACATTCAAAATCTAATGGTATATCAATGAATTTGTTTCTTGCACACAAAATGAGAAATATAGGCAGTTTAACTCAATAAATGCTAGAATGTAGGATAAAAGTGGTTCTGCTGCTTTGTTGCACATATTTTTTCAGAAAGCATAGCTCTCAAATGTAAGCACTTATTTCAGTATCTTTACATTTAGTAACAGGTCAGAAGATTTAACTGAAGTTATCATTCCAGAGCTGATTACAACCCTATCTCCTGCTTTTATTACCAGTCAATTTCTTTGATAAATTTAGCTTCAGAAACCATTGCTGAAATTCTGACCTTAGAGATTAACAGAATGATCTGTTACAGTCTTTCCAAGTCAGATTGATTAAACATAGATTTGGCACAAATAACACAAGAAGAGTCAGTAATATTATTAATTTAGCTAACAAAGTTACCACCCTGCTGACGCACTTTCAATTAATGCCAAGAAAAGCATCAGATCAGGTGGATGGGGACTATATGTTCTGTACTCACCATTGCCTTGGATTTGGTCCCAATTTGATGATAATATCACAATTTTTTACATAAGAACTTAATTGTCATATTGAAATAGATCCATCTTGTTTAGTAACTTCTCTTTGGCACTGGACAATGCAAGATGATTTAGCGGAAGATATAAAATTCTAATTATGCATCTAAATATGAAACAATTTTTCCTTACAGGAACAGTGATTAGTTTATGCCACTGGTGCTCAAGATATCCAGCCACACAGGCTGGATCCCACACATGGGGGTCAGTCCATGAGCTTCATATAGCATGAGAGTGGTTTGCAGGACTGGTCCACAGGTGTGATCCAGTGTACCAGTCCAGCCCATCTGTGCCACATCTGGCTGATCCCATGTGCCAGCCCTACCTCGCATGCTAGATCTGGCTACAGTATGCCCTCATATATCAACACAATATAGCATGCAGGGCTACGTCATCCAGACCACTGGTTTATGCCCTCCAGCACGAAGGCTAAAAGTTTTTATGCTAGCTAATATGCTTCATAATTGAACCTGCTATTCTTATCCAAATAAATATCTTGGTTTTCTTTAGTAAGGCTGGAGTGTTGCTTTAGCCATGATGGTCCAGAAAATATGGGCACTTTTACATGTGCTCTGGGAATGGTGGGGCGGTAGGGGGAAGGGGTTAAGGTTAGGGTATATAGTCCTGAGGTCTTTCCCTCGATATGATTGTGTGGCAGCAAGCTCTCCAAGTTGATCTCCAAATACTAGCTCCTTGAGAATTATTTGGAGTCCTACTGGTTTAACAAAACTGGCAAGATTCATAAGACGACTGGCCATACTTTCAGAGGTGTTGGACTGTTGTTTCAAGGGAAGCCACTTAGTCTCCAAAACCAAAATGTTGGACCCTAAACTTAGCCACCTGTTGTAAATCACTGCCTTAACAGTTCTTTAAAAAATTGAAAGAATAAACTGTTTCCTTGTAAGAGAGATTCTTTATCACCTTCGATGATTTCTGCTCCAATATATAAAAACAGTTAAGTGTCCTGAAAGTCTGAGCCTTATTGGAAATTATTTACATGGAGATTGTTTTCTTCAAGTACCAACACTGGCCAGTTTTCTTTGTGTTTTTTGGGAGAGAAGGCTCTTCACTGTACTTGTTAAATAGGGTATTGGCTAGGTAATCACTATATGTAAACTGAGTTTTAAATATGAATTTTACTGTATTTATCTATAACATTATATAAACAGTATTTTTAACCATATGCTATTTTTCTGAAAACCCAATCTTTCCCTTTTTCTCCTTCAACACATTGATATGCCTGCTTTCTTCTATCTTTGCAGTAAATTAAGCTCTAATTTAATAATCTTTAAGGTCTATTTGCACGCCTACACCATCTTTCATGCGAGTACAATGAGATAAAGATTATTATTTGCTGAATTTGGGGTATAATTAAGCATGCTAAATTTTCAGCTCCTAGATTATGGCAAAAGTCACATGACCACACACACGCGCGTGCACACGCGCACACACACCCTCATCAGTGGAGATTTTCCTGTTAAGAATTCTGCAGTTTTCAACACTTGTTTTTATATTTAAGATCCAGGCTTTAAAAACTGAGTTTGCTTACTGCCTTAGTTAAGAAATATGCTTCACTGACAGTATTTTGTGTTCTTCTTCTTCTTCTTCTACAGCCATACTGGCAAGATTCACAGCTGATCATTATGACAAATATAATATGTTCACCTTCAGGCCACTATGTTATTTGCTGGTAACTGCATTTCCTGCTGCTATAGTTACTCTGTGAAATGTTGAGATGCTATGCTACTTTCTCCTTATAGTGGGCTACCTTATGTCATCTTAAATGTACAGGCAAGTTTGTGAAGTCAATGTTCCATGAAATGGATAGAAATGCGTATAGAGTTGTATTTCAAAATGGGAAAACAGGGCAATGTTTGAACTGGTTAAAGAAACAAGAAATATTTAGTATAGAAAATTGCCTCCAAAAATTCAGTACCTTTCTGTCCTTATTCATGTATTTCAGTTAAATAGCTTATGAGCCTACTGTTGCACTGGGTGAATTTTATATCAGTATGAAAGGCTTCAATGGAATAGAGTAAATGTCTACCATCATGGGAAGTCATGACTGTGCCACAATGAAAATTTCTGGATTTTTTTTTTTTTTTTTTTTATCCCCTGGTCTGCAATCTATACTTGTTATGCAAAAGTTGTTGCATCAGAGGGCTGGGTTGATACAAGATTTTGCTGTAGACATCTGTGTAAATATGCTTATTCTAAATCCTCACTTTTTCAGGGCTCATGCTTCATGCTTTCTGTCTCCTCTTTCTTATTATCTTTGATTAATTATTTTTTTAAATCATCCCAGTTTTTTTTTTTTATATCCTGGTTAATTTATTATTCATATTACTGTCACACTCCCCCTCACCCCCAAAAAGGTATATGTTGTATTGCTTATTATAAGATTTAGGGACCCACATCCTTTATTTCCAACAGACTGAATTGATTCCAATAGGCATTTAACATACAGTAGAAACAGAGAACTGGTCCTTACACTTGCTCTTCCTCATTCTGACAGTACAGGTCAATGAATCTTGCTTCTCTCTGGGTGGAAGCGGATGTCACCTTTTGTTGTTTTTTTGCCGCCATAACAAATGTTGGGCAGGTGCTTCCAGGGCTTGAGGAGCCCAATCCTGAGTGGGAATTCCTCTTATTGCCAGCTGGACTCTGGCTGCAGCTCTATGGGGATTGGTGAGGACCCACACACACAGCACTGACCCTGGCCTGTGTGACAGGGGGCTGCCCTGAGGCTGACCTCTGTGTCAGCCTATCCACCTGTCTTGGGCAGTCCACCCACCTTTCTTACCTGCCATGCCTTGTTAGTAAATAATTAAGTTGTTCATTAAGTGGGAGGCTGCCCTTACTGCACCCAGCTGTACCGGGTGGTGCATACACGCTCTGACCTACCCTACATGTGTCCCAGGCCTCACATGTGTTACTACCATCATCAACTCTATATACCCTTGGTGTTGAGCCCTCTGGCTCCTGTCTGGAACCGAATTCTCTAGTGACTGGCTTTCTGTGCCTTTCTCTCAGATGCTTGGTTTTGTGCCTCTCTCCTAGGTGCCTGACTCTGTGCCCCCTTACCTGCGCCCCTCTGGTGCTATGGGTGCTGTGCCCCTCTGGTTGCACATCTCTGGTGCTATTGGCTCTCCCTGATCCTGTACCTGTGCCCCTCTGGTGCTGAGGGCTCGCTGAGCCCTTCTGGCTGTGCCCCTCTGGCGCTATGCTCGCTGTGCCCGACACTGGGCTCTAGCAAATCATATGCCCTCTCTTCCCAAATGTCCAAACTTCCCCCTTTTAGCTTCATCCCAATCCTCTGGGGCAAACATGAACACAAATACAAACCTCTAGGCTATAACTGAAATGCAAGCAACAACAGTGTTATGCCCAGGGCAGCCACAGGGCAGCCCAGATATGAGCTCTGGGTGGCTGCAGCAAGAAGGGCCCAGCAGCAGTGAGGGAGAGGCAGCTGTTTTTCCCTCGCACCCAGCAGCAGCTTCTGCCTGGCTGCTGCTGTTGCCACCACTGGTTATCATGGGCAGGCCAGTCCAGAGCAGTGCAGGGCAGGCCAGGGTTGGGGCTATGCGCATGTGTCCCGGCTGGTCTGGAGCTGGTCCGCTCCAGCTGGGGCAAATCCAGAGCGGGTGTGGGCCCGGCTGGGGCCAAGGCCATGGCTGTGTGCTCAGCTGTTGCTGGGCAATGGTGGCAGTGAGGAACCACAGGGCACACAGGCTTCAGGCTGTTTGATGGGGAGGGTGCTGACCAGCCTGTGATAGCTCCCCAAAACTGCCTATGTGGCCCATGGGACCAAATAACTGCCTGTCCTTGCCTAACTCATGATGCTTTCTGTGAAGCACCATGAGTTAGACCAGGGAGCTGTGCATCTGCCAGTGCCCTTTATTGCAGAGGATATCTATTTGCTTTATGGTGGGAGAGGGCAGATGTACTCTCACCTTAAGTGGCCCAGTTCTATGCAGGATTGGGTCCCTCAAGCCTAGGGTGTGCCTGCCTAGCTTCCCCCACTTCAACTCGTTGGTGGCTCCATCCCCAGAACCACTCCAGAGTGTCTCAGCTTCCCCACTTCCAGAGAAATGTCCCCAGGATCTCTAGATATGTCTCTGGAGGTGGGAAAAGTCAGGGTTCTGACTTCCAGCTGACTGGCAGTTCAGCCCTGTGACTGTGTACTGCACTAGAGTGTCCTGACTGTTCCTGCTTCCAGAGATACATGCCTATCATCTCTGGGGCACATCTCTGGAACTGGGGAAAGTTGGGGTTCTTTGCTTATAGAGGTGAGCCCCAGCCATCTCCAGGAATCCTCTGGAAATGGGGAACGTGTCACTCGTCCTACAAGATCAATGGGTGGGACAGTAGGTGATGTGTTTTGCTCAATAACATGGATCAGCCTCATTTGGCGATCTCTGTTTCTACGTTCAGTCTTTAATGTTTTTGCCCTCACACCTCCCCTCTGAGGTAAAATAGTACTGTTGTCTTTATTTTGCCAATGGGGAACTGAAACGGAGAAGGCTAAATCCAAAAGGAGCCTTAGGTGCATAAAGCGAGAAGAATTTAAGCTCTCATGTCCAAATCTGTGAATCTAACAACCCTGCTCACTGCCACCTGTCCCTGGAAGTGCCTACATTTTGTAAATGCTTCTGGTTTTTATACTAAAGCCATAGTCTATTCTATAGTAGGAGAGCTCTACAATGCATTTCCTGAAGGTTTCATTGCATGTGAAACAATTAAATGGTCTTTGGCCTGGTGAAAGAAAGTGGGCATGATTGTAACCTTTTCATATATTTTACACATGACATTCCCCTTCCTTGCCCAAGGTGAGTTCTCTCAGCAAAGAGATAGTCATGTTTCCTCTTGCTCCCTTTCTCTCTTCTAATGTAATTTAGTCAAACAGGGAAGCTAAAAATAGTATAGATAAAGGATTTTTTTGCATTTATTTTTACTATAGAAAAGGTTGGGAGATAACTTTTTTTCTTTTAAACTTATTATTGCTTAAGAGAGACCATTGTGGGACCCCTGGCATAGCCCTATGAGCACTTGTGGTACTCTGGTGAGGTGCCAGAGGATTGGAAAAGGGCCAATGTGGTTCCCATTCAAAAAAGGGAGGAAGGAGGACCCAGGAAACTATAGGTTTGTTAGTCTTACCTCAGTCCTGGGAAAGCTGTTTGAGAAAATTATCCAAAAACACATCTGCGAGGGACCAGCAGTGGAGATTATACTTAGGGCAACCAACATGGGTTCATTTGGGGCAGGTCCTGTCAGACCAACCTGGTAGCCTTCTACAACCAGGTCACAAAAGCCTTGGATGCAGGTGTCACGGTGGACTCAGTCTTTCTGGACTTTAGGAAGGCCTTCAATACTGTCTCTTACCCCATTCTCATTAAAAAAATTAGGTGACTGTGGCATCGATGCCTACGCAGTCAGATGGGGGGCAAATTGGCTGGAGGGCCGCACCCAGAGAGTGGTGGTGAATGGGTCATTTTTGACCTGGAGGGATGTGGGCAAAGGGTTCCCCAGGGCTCAATCCTCGGGCCCGCACTCTTCAACATCTTCATCAGTGACTTGGACGAGGGGGTGAAAAGCACCTTGTTCAAGTTCATGGATGACACTAAGATGTGGGGAGAAGTGGGCAAATTAGAAGGGAGGGACAGGCTACGACTAGACCTGGACAGGTTACAAGGGTTGGATGGATGAGAATAGGATGGGTTTCAATACTGACAAGTGCAAGGTACTGCACCTGGGGAGGAAGAACCAGCAGCATACCTACAGACTGGGGAACTCCCCTTTCATCAGCACAGAGGCAGAAAAGGATCTTGGAGTCATTATTGATTCCAAGATGAACATGGGCCGCCAATGTGAGGACTCAGTCAGTAGGGCCAACCGCACCTTGTCATGCATCCACAGATGCATCATGAGCAGGTCCAAGGAGGTGATCCTCCCCATCTATGCAACATTGGTCAAGCAGCTGTTGGAGTACTGCATCCAGTTCTGGGCACCGCACTTCAAGAGGGTTGTGGACAGCATTGAGAGGGTCCAGAGGAGGGCCACTCGCATGATCAGGGGGCAGCAGGGCAGGCCCTATGAGAGGAGACTATAGGACCTGAACCTGTTCAGCCTCCACAAGAGAAGGCTGAGAGGGGATCTGGTGGCCATCTATAAATTTACCAAGGGGGACCAGCGGGGAATGGGAGAGACCCTGTTCCCCCGAGCACTACCAGGAGTAACTAGGAATAATGGCTATAAGTTGACTGAGAGTAGGTTAATGCTGGACATTAGGAGGTACTACTTCACAGTCAGGGTGGCTAGGATCTGGAACCAGCTTCCAAGGGGGGTGGTGCTTGTTCTTACCCTGGGGGTCTTCAAAAAGAAGTTAGATAATCACCTGGCCGAGGTTGTTTGACCCCAGCATTCTTTCATGCCTATGCCAGGGGGTCAGACTTGATGATCTGCTCAGGTCCCTTCCGACCTTACCTACTATGAAACTATGAGTAGTCTGTTCTGGCATTTCCTTTCTTTCATACCTCAATGTCATGTGGCTTCATCTTTAGGAATTAGAAATATAATAGCTATTATTCACCCCGGAGTTCAGGAGAAATGGAAACATGAAGTAGCCAAGTTTCTAAATATGAGCTTTTAAAAAAAAGTCATGGTCTTTAAAACACCAAATACTGTACCTGTCTTTAAGAAAGATAGATGATTGTAGAAAATTATAGACTAGTGATTTCTTTTTCAGTACCACGTTTAAATTATATTTAAAGGAAGTTACAAATACCTACAAAAAGATAAAGATATATTATAGACAGGCATCAGTGTGGCCTCTATAAAAAATATCATTCTTTCTTACTGTATTAATATTTTATTGCATGTGCCAACAAAATAAAGGAGTGGATACAGGAGAATCAACTTATATAATTTATTTAGACCTTCAACAACATTTTGACAAAATTCATCAGATGGGGTTGTTAAGGAAATTAAGTAGTCACGGGGTGTGAGGTGAAGTGCAAAAATGGATTGGAAGCTGGACTTGGGCCAGAGAACAAGGTGTAAGAATAAGTATTTAGTTCTTATCATGGCAAAAGGCTAAGACTGGATGACCCAAAGATCTGTAAGATGAATAATGTTTAATATATTTATTAATGATGTGGAAAGAGGGAGCAATGTTTTCAGATGAAAGAAAGTTTGTTAAGTTAGTCCAGACTGTGAAACACTCCAGAGGGACTTAGCACATCTAGGTAAACTGGTGGAACAATGGTAGATGGGATTCAGTGTTGGCAAATACAAGGTGATGCATATTAGCAGGAATTATTTCTGGATACTACATTTACTTAAACCACTCAGGAAAAAGACATGAAATATTGTAGACAGCTCACTGAAAAGCTCTTTAATGTGTAGTACTGCTCAAAGTATTTTCGAAAACATTAACAAGGGGATAGAAAGTAATGCTGACGGTTAGATAACATAACATATTGTATTATATATTGATGGTGTGTCCTCACCTTGTATATAGCGCTTGTATCTGTTTACTATATGTAAATAAAAGCACATTATTATTGGCATTGAAAGACCATATATACATATACACTTACACACACACATGCATATTGACATGTATATGTGTGTGTATATATATGATTGTGTACATGAATATAAACACACACAGACCATTTTTTATTGCTTTACACAGTCTTTTTTTTATTGCTCTAATGTATGTTGTACATATCTGACCTATTTCTAAAAATGATTACAGGCAATGAAAGACTTCCATAAGAATAGAGTTTGAAAAGATTGGACTGCTTTGCTTTGACGGGTTATGAAGAGAAGAGACATGAAAGCCATATAAAATGATTGTTCAGAGACTTTATATCAGATGCTCCTATTTACGATATCATATTATAGGTTAAAGGGAATTCTAATTGAAATTGAAATATAGAAAACTTTAAAAAGGATCGAAGGAATTTTTTTTTTTTTTTACAAAATTCCTAATTAACCCTTTGAATGTATTGTCAGATGGTACCATGAAGGCCAAAGATTAGCAAGATTCAAGGATTTTTAATAAAACATTCACATTAGGCATGTTATCTTTTTAAGGGATATAA
Source organism: Alligator sinensis (assembly GCF_000455745.1). Classification (NCBI taxonomy): domain Eukaryota; kingdom Metazoa; phylum Chordata; order Crocodylia; family Alligatoridae; genus Alligator; species Alligator sinensis. The sequence continues at coordinate 1,017,449 of NW_005842029.1, read as the reverse complement.
ATCTTTCTGCCTCAATGTATACTTTAAGCTAGTCATTCTGAACCAGGGTACTGCAACACTTTGGGTTGCCATTATATCCTTTCAAGGGGGCTGCAGGGTAACATGCAATATTAGAGCTGTAGCACTGGTAGCTGTGCAAACACGTATGATTCATAAATTAAACTGAGAAATTTCAAAGAAGCTCTGGCTTATTGTGGCCTTCTTGAGTTCTGTGCAACAGAAGAATTGCTCTATTATTTTTCCATAGTCAAGAAGTGAATAAAAGCTAAGACTTGGCATTTGCTAAGGAGTGTCTTAAGTATAAGAAGGGGTGCCTTGAGTCTCAAAAGGTTGAGAATCATTGCTTTAAGCCAATCACAAACTGATAAGGTTTAGGGAAAAAAATCCTCTCCTTCTAGTGTATACCATAATGGGGTTTCCCTGTCCATCCACTGAAGTATTTAGTACTGGCCAGTATTAGAAATAAGGTAATGGACTTGGTGGTCACTGGTTTGACTCGGTATGGGAATTCCTCAGCTCACATACTTATAGAGCAGGGGTTTTCAACCTTTTTAAACAAGTGTACCCCTTCTGGTGGTGGTGGCTGGACATGGATGGGGGTGGGGGGAGGAGAGGGGTTTTCATGTGGTGGCCACCGCCGCCGCCCACCACCCCACATCACCCTACACCACTGCTACCACCACCACCGCCCACCAGTGGCTGGTCTTGGTTTTCAGTTAAGTTGATTTAAATGCACATGGGTCTTGCTATTAACAAGTTTATTATGACAATTTTACAGTTTCAATTCTAAGGAAAACATATAAGGAAGGGGAGGATAATCATTTGCTCCTTGCACTTGCAAGTCACAGACTTATTATGCCCAGGGATTATACTAGTAGTGTCCTTAAGACGAAAGGAATAGCTGTCCCAGATTCAAGATTGAGAGACAAAATAGACCAGATCCTATTAACTATCTTGCAGCTTGCAAGTTTTGTGCACCATTTTTCTGGCTTCATTTCCAAATATTGTATTAGGACAATTTTGCATATATGGGGGTTTCATTGAAAGAGGTACATAAATTGCTCTAATCTTTGACTACCCATTTTTGCCAAATTCTGGGGGATAATTCCACCTTATGCAGATGGAATGCTATCAGGAAAGAAGTTGCACAATCTAGTACAGGTGTTGTCAACTGGGGGTACGCATACCCCCAGGGGTACTTGGAAAGGGGCTAGGGGGTACACATGGGTGGGCAGGTCCAGAGCACTGCCACCCACCACCCCTGCCTCTCAGGAGCAGGGCTGGAGGTGGGGGACGAGGGCAGTGGCTCTCCTCTGTGGGCTGCACAGGCACCACCCGGCCAGCTGGACACAGTGGGGGGAGTTCACACATGGTGGCCACCGCTGCCATCCACCACCCTGTGCCACTGCCACATGCAAGCCCCCCTGCCCTGCTCCGTGTTCAGCGGCCGTCACTCCCCCATCCCTCCCCACTCCGCATCCGGCTGCCGTCCCCCACTCTACCCCTCCAGAAGTGTACGCAGAAGGGGTACACTCCTTAAAAAAGGTTGAAAACCCCTGATCTAATACAAAGTAACTTTGTAGAAAAAGGCACTTTATTCTTCTTGTTCATCTTGGTATGCTTGTTCTGTAACATATTAATACTTAGTATGTACTATAAAATATGCCTCTAAAGACTCCTGTCTGCAGGACCATGGCAGAATGCAACAGCTTATCTTTAAGTTTTATTACCAAGCACTTTGAGAATTCCAAACAATTAAATCAATGGCTGCATTGATTTAATTGTTTAATTGTGCCCTAATACACATTAAGGCATTATATGAAGGTTATATTAATACAGATAATGATAAATGTGCAAGAGTGCCAAGTGGAGTTGCTATGGGAATCATAATTTTAATAAAATCAGTACTGACTTCTGTGCAATTAAAATCTGAGTCTTAATTGTGCATTATAGTTTTTGCCCTTAATGCAGACTTTATTTTAATGGATGTGCCACTTACATATTTTGGAAAGTATTTTAATTTGAAATGTGCCCAAGATTATACATATATATATTTGCAAACTGAAAGAAGCTTTTAATTATCCTTTATTTTTTTAATTATTTTTCTTTCTTTTAAAAGCAGCAAAGCTCTCAAAATGGCCATTGTTGTTAAAAACCAGAACAATACATTGCTTACATCATTGGTGGTTATTCTGTGCCTAGAACACTATTAAAATATTGTAATGGAAGGTGTACCACATGGAGCCATTCTACATAGTCCTTCAGATTTTGTTCCCAAGTATGAGAAAGCATTCAGTCTCAGAAAGACATTCTTTGCTGCTATTAGACTTCAGTTACCTAGGATTCTGATAAAGAACATTCTGGTGGAAAAAGCAGCAAGAAGCAATTGCTACCTACCTTATTCTTTGGCTAGAGTCAATTCTTAAGTCTAGTTGCTCTCTGAGAGCTAAAATGCCTGAAAGAAGAGAGTGCCTACATGTTGTTTATAGATTTCATAGACATTAGGGCTGGAAGGGACCTCGGAAGATCCTCAAGTCCAGCCCCCTGCCCCAGGGGCAGGAAGTCAAGTCTTCTCTGCTCTAGGACTCCTGCTCCAAATAATGCAAGGTATAATTAGAACATTATTGCTTCCAAAACTGCTGGGGAGGGATCCTTTCAAGCACACCTTAACTGCCCATTCCTTCTCGTATGTGCCAAACCAAGAAATGAGGCAATGAAGTTCCTCCAGCACCACCTCCTGCTAAACCTCTCCAACCAATTGGCAAGCCCATGGAAAGGATACCACCCCCACCCTCCCAGAGTAGCTTTACTGCCTCAGGAAACATGCTGTCATGTACAGGAGACTGAAAGCTAAGTGACACAGTCTCATTTTGATTCTGTGAATTCAGTGGCTGATCTCAGGTCATTAATTGCTTCTTTGCCTCTGTTTCCCCACATTATTGTGTACTTACACAACTGTAGTTTTGAAAGCATGGAATATCCCCCCTGCCTATTATTCTCACCTTCACTGGCAGCTGTTGTTCATAATGGGTTGGATAGAGTTGTGGAAATGGAAGGCTGGAGATGGCCATGGTTATCATTTGGGTATTAGTAGAGGGCATTTAATAATTTATTAATCTGTTGTACTGGATTAAAATGGTCATTGTATGAACAAACACGATAAAGGTGGACATTTACTTTCCCATAAGTAGACATTAGCATCTACTTATGGTCTTTGGAATATGTAAATCAACCCGATACAACTGCTGCAAAAATGACTTCCTCTTCTATTGTTCACTGTGGTGACCCTAGTGGAGGTTAAAAGTGGGATCAGTCCCAAACAAAAACCCCACTTCTCCAGTGGGCTGGTGAACTTCTACATAATGAACAACCTCTCTTGGATAACCTCTCCCAAGGAGAATGGCACTTAGAGGATGTTGGAAGATGAGCTACAGGACCAGTATATGAGTGGAGAAGGACCTGTAGAATTTCCTTTGTCTGATCCAAAAATATATATAAAGAGTAATTTCACCCATCTTGATTCAGAAGAGCAGAAGATTTTAGCAGGAGACCTGGCTTTTCAGACACTCTCTGAAACTATCAGAGAGAATGGAGATGTAGTCACCATATTGGTGAACAGGCAGCTTATTATATGCCAATGTGCTTCAGCTGTACAGTCTTATCTTCTTGCCTAGGGACAGACATTACACATAACCTGGTTTACGTGATCAGAAACTGATTTAAACCTGTAACATAACATAAGTTCAGTGCACATACATAAACCAGTTTCAAAATACCTGAAACTGGTTTAAGACAAACCTGGTTGAATGTAGTATCAGACTTAACTGATTTGGGTCAAACCAGTTTATGCAATGCCTGTCCCAGACCCCTTCCTGGTTTAACTTAAACCAGAGTCCTCCAGCATCCCAGATGCTTTGCAGTCCTGGGCTGTGCTGTATGCTCCAGAGAACAGGGATGGCCCCACCCCTCTGCTCCATAGCCAGAGCTCTGGCAGAGTCTGCAGGCACAACAAGGCCCTACCCCCCCATCGCCATTTTCTACTCAAGCAGTGATCCCCCTCTCCCTCCCATCTTCCACGGTACAGACTCCAGTCCCATGGACCCTAGGCATGTGGTATGCTAGCTAATGCTGAGAGGTGTTTGTGCGTGTGTCTCCAATTCACTGGGGCAGGCAAACAGAATAGTATCCACTTAGGGCTTTTTGGAGCTAATCAACAGGTCAGCTGGTAATGTCCTTCTATTCCGTCCTTGGAAAAAGCTGTTTAAGAAGAGCTTGAACTAATGAGAAAGGCTTTTGTTTTCTTGACGGGCTGATAAATGCTATGTTACTATGCTATGTTGCTATGTATGCTATGTTGCTATGATAACTATGTTATCAGTTCCTGCTGGCTCCCTCACCTGTCAGGTTTGCAGACAATATGAAGAAGCACAGAAAGGGAGATTGAAAAGCTCAGTATCATCAACAGATGCATGCCCCTTTGCCTCATAGTGCTATACCAGGGCTGGCATCTAGCAACACTCCTGTCCCTTGAGCAGCTAGTGCAGAAAAGCCTGGAATGGTGCAGGCAGGGTGGGTTTTTACACCCCTCCCTAATCAGAGTGTCCTGCTGGGGCCTGGCCACATCCCCACCCCTTCAGCTCAGCACTATAGCAGGCATGGGAGGGCTGCTTTAGCACCCCCTGGCTTGTAGCCTGAGCCACTGCAGGCATGTGCCTGCATTTCTTCAGTCCAGAGGGAATGTCTGTACAGTTGCAAACCAGTTCAACCTAGGCAGCTTAGACTAACTTGCAAAGATTGAATCAATTCAGGCTCAGTCTTTTTGAATGCCTGGCCCTAGCCCTTACGTTATGGACATGCATTAGCAACTTCACACTTGCATCTGTTATACCCTTGATTAGCCTACAAGTTCCTGAAGCAGCCTGAACAGACCTAAACCAATGCTGAAACAGGTTGCAGCTGCTGATCCCTGAGGCCACTCCCAGTCCCCTTCCTTTCCTTTGATTTTTATACTGTGCACAAGTCCAACCCACCCCATTTGAAAATCCCATGTACATTATCTCCTTCTTTCACCCTCAAGTGAACTGAATCTTTCATGCCCCACTCAGAAAAATATTACTATTGTTAAATGCAATTGATGTTAGATTATACTGTAATATTATTGGATGCCAAAAGCTGGCATGTAATTCCTCCCTCCCCTCCCCCCCACCCCCCAGAAAAAGAGGTAATTTTCAAGGAAAACTTTGCAACTAATCGATTTCCAGTTAACACTTGTAAAATAAGTCAAAAGAATCAATTTCAAAGTATTTTTTCATCTAATTTACTTTATTCCTTGTTTGTTTGGTTAGTTAGATGGTTGCATGAGATGCTACACATAGTGGGAAGAGATGTCTGTTGAATTATGCAGGTGTAAAGAATAATCTAAAAAAGCATGTGCAATAACTGACAGCACTGCATGCTGAAACTGTTGAAAATCATGAATGATGCAATAAGGTGAGAATATCATGGCTGAGAGTTAGTTCACAGGTTGTCCTATTAGCACCTTCTATAAAGGAGAAGAACTGATTAGAGCTGGAACTTTTCCTATGAGCTTCCACTAAATTAGAGGAAAGCGAAGGATAGTGGTAAAATCACAAGTAGCTGAGAGCAACCGTCCCTTCAAATTCATTTAATATAAAGTCTGCTGATTGGGAAGGAAAACCCACTCAAATGACATCTCTGTAATTGAAGAGCAAATCTTCTTTCTCTGCAGCATACTGAAGATTTGATGGAGAGTGAGAGATTTGACACACAGACTGTGACTTAAAGAAAAGATGCTACTGCGTAGACTAATTGGCCTGGTTAGCTTGCTAAGGGCCTGATGCCAAGCCACTGAAGCCCATAGAAAATGTCTCAATGACTTAGGCAGACTGTAGATGGAGACCTATATGTTATAGCCTGTCTCTCTGCTTTTTATTTAGTACAGTAACGTGGAGAGGTAATATCCTATCCACTATTTGGGTTGAAACCTATGTTAGCTACCCCATAACTAGAGGCATAACTGGTAGAGCTTGTACTCTATGGCGCTGGAATGGAAGCAGGGGGGTTCTGAGGCTCCATGCAGTGTAGAGTTGGGGCAGGATGCTGCTACAAGGGGAGGTGTCACTGCCAAGAGCTAGGTTAACTCTTTCCTGGTTTCTCAACTTCTTTACTTGCATAGTAAGTGAGGGGCCAAAGCCCTTAATCTGGCAGCAGCTGCAGCACAGGGGAAGGGGTTAATGTGGCTCTTAGTGACAGCACCAGACACCTCCCTTCATAGCAGTAGTAGCATCTCTCATGGAGCAAGGGGATAGGGGCTGATGAGAGGATTCCCTGCTCTGTTCTGTATGGCTTAAGCCTTAAGCCTTCCCATTAAGCCTCCACTGTGGTGACCCCCATTTTAGGGCCCCCCAGTCACTTATATTTAGTTACTCTACTGTCTGCAACTATGGCTTAGAAAATCAGTTTGGTGGGAAATCGCCGTACCGATTGGTAAAAATAAATAAATAAATAAATAAAAGCAAAAAAAAAAGGCAGAATGTTTCTACAAAAGTCAAAGAGAAATTGTCAAGTGAAATTTGAATTGTATAACAAAAAACCCCTTGATTTGAAACTTATATTTGTCTCTAAGCTTTTCCATCTCCCTTTGACAAGCAAACCGCTTGTTACTTCCCCTGCAAAATTTTCAAGTAGTAAAATCTCCTTGAAAACTCTTGTGCTAGCTAGATATCTAAGGCAAACAGATTACTGAAGTCAACTAAGATTAATCATGCACTTTTCTCTGGATACCTGCTCAGTATTGCTAGCAATGCCAGTTTTTGTGGCTATTGACTTCAGTGCTGTTAGAATTGGACACAAAGTACAAGTGACAATGTTGTCCTTTAGTTGCTTGGTTGCAATTTTGGAAAAGAACAGAGACCTGTCATTACTGCCTATATGTCTCTCCTCTGCCAGCCTGTCATACCAGTCTAGTCTCCTAATCATCCAGTCCACCAGAGAACTGGTCAAATGAATCAATTCAGGTTTCAAATAAAAAAAAATAGACAAGCCAAAAAAAGGAACTTTAAAACAGCATTATGTGTCCAAAGATTTACGAATGAGAGAGAAACGTCTCTCTGTGGTGAAACAAACAGCCGCCCTTAGAGCCTTCAATCCCTATTTATGCAAGTAATTTCACTAGTTTCAATTAGATTTCTCAAATGAGGAGGAGGGGCTTACCTGAGGAAGGTTGCAAGGCTGGACACTGGTATTATATCTTAGTTTACAGGAAGATGTAAAAGACCAACAAATAATCTCTCTTCTTAAATAAATAAGCTTTTACTACTGACAGAGATATCGCCATACAATATTTACTCACACTTTTACCCAGTTGAATATTGAGGGAGATAAAATAATGTTATACAAGAATCTGGGCTATTAATAAAAAGCTGGTGTGAATATCTTATTGGTATCCTTACTCACATAAACCCATATTTTATTTCTAGATTGCTGCAGACTACTTGTGAAGTAAGGTACTATCTGTAGTGTGAGCAAAGCTATCACAACCAATTAGAGGATCACAATCAATATTTGTTTGAACTGAACTGAAAAAGACCTTTTCAATGAGCTCACTAAGGAGGAAATTGATTGATCTTCATTATGCTCAACTCCTTTGGAGATGGTCTACTAACAAGGGGTAAGATGTGAAGTGTCTCCAAGACAATGAACATGCTAATGATCAATGAGAACAAAATGGATAGTTGGAAAGGCAATGGGTGTGAGAGGGGGAGGGAGTGATTTGGCCATGGTGGTTTCATACCCAACACCTTGGCCTGCCCAGCTTGGTTGCTCACCTGTCTGCTACCTTCCCAGCTGACTGCTCAGACTGCACACAGGTGGCCAGAGACCTCCATGTAGGCCTAACCATCCACCCACTCCCTGTTACTGGAGTTGCTGGCCAGGGTCAGCTGACTCTTCATCCCTTCCTGTATAAACCCCTGACCTAGAAGAGGAAGTGTGTGGACAATATGGATTAGACCCTTACTCAGATTGCCTAGGTGGTCCTCATGGCTTGTGCCTCTATTGGTTCCCTGCTTGATGTCTTGGCTATGTAACCTGGTTCATCCTCTGACTCTGTGTTTTGCTTGATTTTGACTTCCTGATTCAGCTTTCCCTTAGATCTGGCTCTCTGCTTGATCTCCTGGCTACCTGAGCTGACCTAGCTTGCCTTCTGACTCTGTGCTCTATCTGAAACTCTGGCTTCCTGACTTAGCTTCTTGGACTGACTTTTGGGTTTCCTGGTATCTGGGTTCTGTTCACTCCTCTTACCCCAGTTGCCTCATCAAGTCCCAAGTGACTCCCAGACCTGGCTGCCTGTGATCTGGTGCAACAGGGGGTCTTGATGCAGTTGTTCGGGTGTGATCCTTTGATATTTTCAGCCAAAATGGTAGCAGAGCTCAAAAGCCCATCTAACCTTCTGCTCTACCTGGTATCTCTCTAACTCTCCTTCAGCTTATTTCAAACTGAAACATCTCCTAGGGTCAGATTTGCCATACAGTGACTTTTAAATAACATCTTGCTGGCTAAGAATGGATCCTTCTGGCAGCTGCTAAACACTTTTTGTTTAAAACACTTCCATTCAGCAGATTTTTGATTTGACATGTTGCATGTGATGTCTGCTGAATCCTTTGCACACTGGCCACAGCCCGTCCACCGTCATGAGAAATGGTGTTTTTGGGACAGTCCAAGCTGCAGATATGGCCAGGTGCATACTGTGACTTGCATTACAGAAGACTGTTCCCTAACCAAACTGGGTGATATCCAAGTTCCTTGAATATTGTACATTGGCTTTGACAAATGTGTATCTGCTAATCTAGTACTGATCACTGGTAAAATAATCTACACCCTGACAAATTCGTCACTTTATCTAGTGATTCCCTGAATGAAAGAGACTGTTCAGACAGTTCACATGGACTTTATTAATACAGCACTAATAACTGAGCACTTTACCAGAAAGAAATTCCCTTTGAGGATTAGAACTAAGAGACTGGAGAGAGAGTGTTTTTCTTGTGAGAAATGTGCCCCCACAGGTAATTGGGTATTTTTGTCTTTAATAAATTGCCGGTGTGTGTTCATTCTGGTGCGCAGACCAAACAACAACTGCACACCAGAATGAATGCATACAGGAAATCTATTAAAGACAAGAACACCCAATTACCTGTGGGGGCACATTTCTCACGAGAAAACCACTCTCTCTCTGGTCTCTCAGTTCGAATCCTCACAGGGAATTTACACAACTTTTTTCACAGACAAGCCTATGAACTTCACTTCATCAACCTCCTGGATACAAAACATCATGGACTAAATATAGATATTGGATTTATGATGCATTATAACCTACCTGACAGCTGACTCCTCTGACTCCTTAGGTTCCTCTCTACTATTTACCTGCTACATTCAACCCCCCTGCCCCCACCGCCTATCTCTCACCCACTGACTGTTTAATTTACCTCTTCACTGACTGCCTTTCTTGCATGCAGACCAGCCTCTGGCTTCTTCACTATTCAGTCCATCCAGGAAGAGCACACACCAACTGCAGATGCTTCCTCAGCCTGAGGAAGGGTATTTAAACCCTAAATCTTGCTAAGAAGAATTTTTCCAACTAATGGAGTAGTTTATGCTGGCATTGCCAGTCATGGTAGTAAAGGATGCTTCAGTGACTGGTGAATTTGCTTTATAAATGGTGCAAATAACATAGGGAAAAGGGGAGAACAAATTCATTTCAGGTTATGAAAGAAGCTGTAGTTTATTTTCAGCACTTTCAGACTGAGACTTCCTTTGACATTTTTTTTCCCTGCTGGCAACTGAAGGTTAATTAAAAAAAAGATGTTTTCATAATACAGGTTCCATATCCTGATATGAAATCTTGTCTGTACTCAGCCTAAATGGTAAGCATTAGCCATTTAATACTAGAAAAAAATGCCCATAAAATGTAGTTTTCAAAAGCACAGAAGACATGTCTTGTTATCCAAATGAACTATTTCACAGAGCTATAAAAGCTCATGATTGACACACACTTTGCAGTTTAGGGAAATATTATCCTCAGAAGCTTTAAGCAATGCGACACTGAATACTGCACTGTAGAAATTTCAAGTAACAGAACTAATAGGCTTCATTAGAGGAGTATAGCATACACTGATCCTTTCTTGATCAAAAGAACAGCTCAGAAATACCTAGATGGAGGGATGATTTTTTTTTTATTGGAAAAGCATCGCTGGTAAAGGCAACTGCCTTTTAGGTCTCAGAGGTATTGCCCCCACAAAGTAAGAGAGAAAGCAGACAAAAATCTTAAAAATGCTGATGCTGAGAAAGATCTTTGAATGTTGCCCAGCCTCTTCCCCTCCCTTTGCAAGTATTCCTTGGTAGCCCTTTTCTTCACCTCAAGTTCCTTGGGCATACTGACATGTTAATACCTGTAAGAGGTGCTAAGCGGCTTCTAGCTTTGTTGCTGCACCATGCTGCTTCCTTCACTAACGCGTGCCATTGTGTTTGTGCTGTCATTGAACAGACTATGACTCACTGCCACAGAGCAGAGTAGAAGTGGCACATTAATATTATGGTGCACTGAGGTAGAGAAAGGAGTTATCTTTTTAATTAAAATTCAGTACCCTTTTATTAACAATTGTTAACATTATTATTCATTTTCAGTTCTAATTATGTGAGTATCTCAGCATCGATAATTTTTTTTGGCTTTTCCATATGTACATAGACCTCTGCTTTTGCAGCTTTTAACTCTGAGAACATCAAAGATTTTTTCTTAATATACATTTATAATCCTTCTTGATCACAAATAAGTTAAAACTCTGTATCACCAAGGGGAAAGCAGCCTAATAAGATATGTAAGACTGGATTTATCTCAATGTAGTTTTCAATCAGTGAAACCAGCACTTCCATTTCAGTAGAGAATGACATGATAGTATTTTAGGACGACAACACATTTAAACAATTGGATGTTGCAGCTGCTCAGGTGAAATTTCAGTCATTTTCTGAATAAAATCTGAAAAATTGTTCTTGGATATTATTAACTTTACATTCAGTGCTTTGACTAGCACATTCTCTGGAGTACTTTTACTCAGCTTATTTTAGTACACAAGTCTGGCACATCTATTTGTGGCTGAATCTCCTAAACCTCAGTTATACTATCTTCTGGCATTAGCCCCTTTGAAAATAAATATCTGCTATTACATTTCAAAAGAAGATTCATCAGCTCTAGAATAAATCAAGGCAGTTTCCTTAGATATCGTATGGTTTACACAATTTTAACAATGTGAATGTTGTTTTATTTTGAGTTATTCTCTTGCATTATAGAGAGAATAAGAACAACATAAGAGTAATTTCACTTTCTAATCCACTAGATGAATACATCTCATTGAGTATTTCATTCTTCATCTTTTCTTCTCAGTGTGACCTCTCAGACAGTCTCTGTTTTATTTATTTTTTGTCTTAAAAAGGTCTAGTGACAAATTAGAGTAGGAGAATGCTAAATTATTTTCACTTTAGTAATTTGAAGTGTCACAATTTGTTTTAAAAAGTTTGATAGATGAATCTTTTATGCTTCATGTATTTGCATTTGGAAATGTTAACATGTCCTGTTTTGTTTGCCCTCAAAATCTGAGCATTAGCTGGATTGCTTTCATCCTTAGATTTTTCCTTTCACCCTGTCATTTTGCAGTACACATTGACCTACAGTTTCCTCCCCCTATCTTGATTTGAAGTACATGAAACAGACTATTACCCATGGAAAGGTTATTACAGTTACTTTATACAAGCCACCCCTATTCTTCTGTAAAATGCAGCTGATGTTGATCCATGAAATGAGTGGCAGAGTTGTCCTGTCTCACTCATATCCTGTCTATTCTGAATCATAACTTTTATAATGCCTAAGAGGAGACTCGGAGCAGAAAACAGCCAAGGAGACCAGTCAGTCATGTGTTTTTGGTGGGTCATATTATTTTCTTTGTACCCAGATTCTGAAGTTAACATAAGGGGCTTACATATAAATGTGGAATTGTAAAAATGCTTTAACCGTGAGCAGGAAGGCATGACTGGTTTAGGTTAGAGCTAGAATGAGGCTTAGGATTTGGGGTTTCAGTGATGACTTTTCACTGATTTACTTCATGGCCTCTAGAAAGTCACTTATACCAGGGGGGCATTTTCAGAAGGCTTTGGGACCTTGGGTGTGTTGGTTTCAGGAGATCCCATGTGACACATCTTGAGACTGATTCATTTACTCAGAGATGCTGAGTACCTGCATTTTCCATTGATTTCATATGGAGGCAGTAAATGTTATTGCTTAAAATCAAATCCAGGTGTCTTGATTTAGTTGGCCAAAATCAGAGGTTATTTTTGACAATTTTGGCTTTAAATTCACTGGGTCAGATCCTATTCCACCTGCAGCCCAGGTACACCCATGGGGTGTGCCCTGTCCTCCAATGGAAGGGATGGTGGTCAGGCAGGGTGCTGAGAGAGGGGCCTGCCACCTGGGAGTAGTTCCCTCTCCTCTCTACAGAGCCAGACTGAGACCAAGCGCTTAACTATATACAAATTGATTGCTATAATAAATAAATATAAATAAGGAACATTAAATATTTACAGTAAAGTTAACATGTGAAACTGCATAATAACTTGCAGTCAACATATAATACCACTTCTAGGGACTACAAAAACATAAACCGGGTGACTCACAGCATATACAATAATTAACCCCCCCCACCCCTGCCCCCCACATGAAACAGGCATTAACTCATTGAAACAGATAAGTCAAGGCATCAACACAATAAACACATACAGGGATCAACTTAAATAACCCAGGTAAATTCAGATAATACCATAATCATACATAGGCAACAATACAGGTATGTTCCAATAATAGGCAATAAACACGTATAGATAATAAAGACAGATATACCCATATAAACTCCCTTAAGGAATACCCATAACTATATTAACCTCTTCAATAAGAAACAACAACCATCAGAAAATAAGGAGTGTACTCAGCACCCCACAGGGTGTTCCCTGGAGCTCCTCCCCTTTAGGGCCCCGGGATGTGGATGTGCCCCCCCACAATGGAGGAGGGTGGAGGCTGCAGACCCTCCTCTCTGAAGCCCGCGTCCCCTGCGGGACCCTCTTTCTCAGCAACTCCCGCTCCCGCTCTGAAGCAGACAAGGCTCATCCCCTGGTGGCCAGTCCCATGAGGGCCTTTCTCCAGTGGCGCATCTGGCTCCTCTCAACAGCCCGGTGCCCCGCACTGGGCATCCAGGGCGTTCCCACAGGAGCCGAGCCTTTACTGGCTCCAGTTCCCCAGCCTCAAACCGGGGGTTCTTCCCTTTCCCAGGCTCTGCTCTGGGCACCAGGGCTCTTTTAATGTGGAGCCACATTGCAGGGCTCTGGTTACTCGCCCTAGAGCCAGGGCTAACTTGAGCAGGCTCGAGCTGCTCCCAGGGCTGGCTCTCTGTGCGCTGATCCACGTGCCTTTGAGGCTTAGGTGGGGTCCCAAGGACGGTTGTCTCTAGAGCTCCTCTCTCCTCGCTGTCCCTCATCATATCTCTTCCTCCACAGCATGCCGAGCATGCTCCCCTTTATACAATTTCAGGGCTGTGCCCCTAAAGGCTTCCAGACCTGACAGTGTTGCAGTTTACAATCAGGTTCGTGGAGGTCTTCTCCCCCTCCCCTCAGGAAAGGGGCATGGCTTCACTCCTCTTGCTGTTGAGCAAGGGGCATGGTTTCACTCCTCCTGATTGGTGGATGGGCTCCACCAATCAAACAGCAGACTCTTGAGCCTGGGACTCAACCCACGCTCCAAAAGGTAAGCCTGCAACACACCTATTAGGCACTTGAGTGGTCTAAGGTGCCTAAGTGTGATCCTATTCTGCCCTATTTCATCCTGTAAAACAGTTAGCACAAAAGGTGGATAGATTCTTCTCCTACTTATGCATTACACTAATTACATGGCACTGTAAACTACATGGGACTGCATATTTATGAAGCTCAAATTCTGTATTCCTGAGAGGCCCATAAGCTCTTCTCCAAGAAGTATCTGTGCTTACAGAGGTTGGTTGAACATTACAAGCTCTATGTAAGCTAAATGTCAGTGTCCTACTCTAAGATCATCCTAAAACATTAGATTGCTGAAAGTTGAAGGCAGGTGGCCAAATCTTAATCCTAAACATGGAGTTGGACTGTGGCAAGAATTTTACCCAGTACTTCTACAATACTGGCTAGCCCATTAAAAAAAATCAGAAAGATAAAGGAAAGGCAGAAACGATGGAATCCATAATGGCTTTGGTGATCCTCTGGCCAACTTAAACTCCTGTCAGATGCCTAGGATTATTCAAGATTTAGAATGTGCTACCAGAAAATTATAATTAGACAGAAGTATGTATAAAAAATGTACAAAGACTATAAGCTACAGCAAATGGAATACAATCGTCCTTTAACACTCTGGATCCCCAACCGTGTATAAACTTTGGTAGAAATGAATGTTCAATAAAACAGAGTGAATACATTCTCAGTAAAAATCTCATGCACACACACACACCCACACACACACACACATGCACGCACGCATGCACGCACCCCCCCCCCCATATCTTTAGAGGGCCATTTCCTCATGATTGTTTGGGTAGGAGATTTCCATTTTGTCAACCACTTACAGATTTCACCAGTCTCCACTCTTCAAACCATTTTTGTAGTGCTCAGAATCAAGGCTTTTTAAAATGGTTTCAACTTCATGTAGTAATATGCCAACCATATGTAAACTGTTGACTTTTTTGTCAGAACCTAGACTCTACTGTAAAGAACAGTGGTCAGTAGTTCATAGGATCATGCAAAAGTAGGGCTGAAGGGTACCTTCAAAGGTCATCTAGTTCAGACCCCTGCTCAAGGCAGGATCATTGCTGACTAAACCAGCTCAGCCAACTGTTTATCTAATCTGTTCTTAGAAATTTCTAAGGAAGGAGATTCCACAGCCTCCCTGGGTAGCCTGTTCAAATGCTTGATCACCCTCATAAGTCAGGAACTTCTTCCTAATCTCCAACCTAAATTTTCCCTGCTGTAGTTTAAGACAGTTGTTGTTAGTCCTGGCCCCTACAACTGTAAGGAAAAGCCCATCTCCATTCTTTCTATGAAGAACATTAAGGTATTTGAAGACTGTTACCAAATCACCCCTCACTCTTCTCTTCTTTAGACTATAACCCTAGTTCTTTCAGCCTTTCCACATACATCTTGCCTCTCAGGCCCCCTAATCATTTTTGTAACTCGGTGCTGGTTTCTTTCCAAACTGTCCACATCCTTTTTCCAGTGTGGGGCCCAAGATTGGTGAGGGCTCACCAGTGCTGAATAGAGTGGAAGAATCATTTCCCTTGATTTGCAAGTGGCACTCCTGTTAATACAACCCAGTGTGCTGTTCAGCTTTTTTTGCAATAATAGCACGTTGTTCGCTCATATTCAGCTTATGTTCTACCATAATACTCAGGTCCTTTTCTGGGTTCTGCAACCTAACCAGAAAAGGAGTAAGCTACAATACCTGTTTTTGTGCCCACAGTTCCCCGGCCTGTTTTTGTGTATACAGATATTCTGTCCCAAGTGGAGGACTTTGCACTTGTCCTTGATGAATCTCATCTGACTGATTGTGGGCCGTTTCTCCAGTCTATCCAGGTCATTCTGGATCTTAGCCCTGTGCTCCTGAGTATCTGCAACCTAACCCAACTTGGTGGCATCCACACATTTGCTAAGCGTGCACTCCATACTGGTGGTTCCTGATCACTGTGTTCTTCCCTACATGCTTTACAATAGATTCCTTGAGGACCTGCTTGATAATCTTTCCAGATATTAAGGGCAGGCTGACTGGTCTATAGTTCCCTAGATCCTTTTCCTTCCTTTTCTTAAGGATGGGCACTATGCTGACTCTTTTCCAGTCATCCGTGACCTCACCAAACTTTTACAAATTCTGAAAGAGGATAGCCAATGACTTTGAAATTACCTCAGCCAATTCCTTCAGTACCCTCAGGTGCAACCCATGTGGCCCAGCCAAACTGAAAGTTTCTAGTTCATCTAAGTCATCCGTAGCCTGTTCTGCCATTACTCTTAAGCTCCTTGTTTCCTTCCCTACCTGTGTTGCCAACTGTCACAGACTCTGATCAGGCAGGCCAGCCTGGGCCAAGTAGTCAGGGACTCTGAGCAGGCAGGCCAGCCTGAGTCAAGCACTTCTACAGCCAGACCTGCTGTAAACCTCAGCTAATGAACTCTGCCTGTTTAGGAGCAGTGAGCATCCTGATTAGCTGCTGGGAGCACTGCCTACCCATTTAGCACTAGCTGGTGCCCTGAGTTCGCAGGCCAGTCAACAGTTCTGACCCAGTTATGCTGTGACAAGCTTCTTGGCTCTTGCGCTCTCATTTTCCTGGTCCCTGATCCTGGTTTTGACTTATTCCTGGACTTCAGCTTTGGATTTTCCTGTGGATCTGTTTCCTGGCTCTTGGTCCTAGTTTGCCTCTGCTCTTAGACTTCACCCTGTGGATTACCCCTCAGATTATCCGGTCCCTGAATCTTGACCCTTGGCTGTGTTGTAGACTCTGTCCCTGGATTTCCCTCTGAATTGGCTCCCATCCTCTGAGCCAGCCTCAGGCCCTTGCTTTCCATCAGCAATCTAACCATTAGGCAAGACCACCTACACCCTGGTCTCTTACTACCAAATGCACTCAGTATCTAGTAGTTGCCCCTATTTGTGAAAACTGAAATTAAAAAGGCATTAAATACTTCAGCTGTCTCTGAATCATCCAGAAATATATTGCCTTACACCTTCAGTAGAGGACCTATGATTTCTCTGGTCTTCCTCCTAATTCTGACATGCATGTAGTGTCCCTTTTTGTTGCCTGTTATGTCCCTTACAGCTACATCTTAAATTGCACTTTGGCCTTCCTAATTTTCTCCCTGCATGCCTATGCAATACTCTTATACCCTAGTACTATGATCAAGTGTCCACTCTTTATAGGATTCCTTTTTTTAGTTTTAACTTATTGAAGAGATTGCTGTCTAGTCAGTCTGGTCTTCTGTTGCACTTCCCATTCTTCAGTTGCATCAGGATAGCTTGCTCCTGCACCCTTTAGAAAGCCTCCTTTTGAAGTTCAGAAGAGATACTTGTACTCCTTTTCCCTTCAGACTTGCCTCCAGGGGATCCTGCCCACCAGTTACCTGAGTCTGTTAAAGTCTGCCTTTCTGGAGTTCAGTGTCCTCATTCTTTTTGCTCTCCTTCCTTCCTTTAGGATCTTGAGCTCTATCATTTCATGCAAGTCTACAAAACAGCACTGGAAGCCAAGGAAGAGTTTTTAGGCCAGTGGTAAAATGTATAAAATACAAAGGAACTGCAAGGCACTTGGAACTCTCTTACAGGAGGGTGGGGTGAGGCTGAGGAAGGAAATAATATTTTGTGTATGGAAGTGAAGGCAGCACATGGAACAGAAGTTATCAAGAAGACTCTCTGTAGCAGAAAGATGACAACAAAGGAAGTGGGTTGGAAGAATCTGATCCATTATTGTATAAAAGATGACGAGTACAAAATTACCCAGTAGGGAGGTTTTAAATCTCCCATGATATGCCTAGTACTGGCCATCCTTGGATACAGGATACTGGACTAGATTGATTGTTATTCTGATCCAATGTGACAGTTCATACTGAATGTTCTTATGTTCCTATTTTGAAATGAAGTTTCTAATTACTTCTTTGAATTTTGGTGATTGTATAAGGAAATTTAGCTTTGCCCTTGTGGCTTAAAAGATAAATAGAGTTCTTCCCCGGTAATATACTTTTATAATTCAGATACCCATTATTTTATGTACTACCTGTACATGTGTATAAACTATGTATGAACTCAAGCCCAAGTTACTGGGTCTGTACAGTAAGATAAAGTGCTTGAAAAAAGGCATAAAAAAGAAATGCAAGAGGCACTATATTATTTCGCACAATGCTACATTATTATGTAACATCAGGAATTAGTAATATTAGATACCATTGATTACTCTAACAGATTTCTTTAAAGAAATACAGAGAAAACAGAAAAGAAGAGTTGTGAGCTAATTGAATTAAAATGAATCCTGCAGAAGCCATTAACAACCGCTTAAAATGTTATTGTAGCTCTTCATTTTTAAAGATGTGATAGCTATTGCACAGCTTTGGTGAAGTCTTTAACAAAATTGAATTATGTTTTTAAGAAAAGGGCCCTAATAAAGGTCTGTTCTGTTTCACAGTTCATGTTTTATTGCAATGTCAGCATTTTATTTTAAAAAGTCATTAAGTAATACTACCTAGTAGTCCTCCTTTCCTTTCCAGCAAACTAGAAGACTGAATTGTATTGTCCAGAAATGGGTTAAGCAATGTGCCTAATGTCTGTTACGCATTGTTCCATCTTCTCTGTCTCTCCCCACCCCCCACTACCAAGTGTAGTAATTCCCCTAAAATGTGCAAGTTAAATATAATATTGTCTCTGAACACCATGGCTCAAATCCAAACTCAGCTTTAGGTAGGAAAGTTAGCCAAGTAAGTTGCATTTTGAGCCAAACACCCAGATTTTCGACCCTGTTCCTCCTTAAAAGGCATGTTTTATTTCTTTTTGTATAATTCACAAAAAACAGAGGAGAAGACGGTCTGCTGATGGCAGTGATCCCTCATGGTCGAGGATGATCAGTCCCATGGTTCAAGTGAAGGGTTGTAAATGAGGCCAATCCTAGAGCTGCAGACTTTGGCAGATGCCACAGGTGTTGTTAAAGGAAAGGGTTGGACCATAGATTTCTCGGGCTTGTTTCCTCTCCTTCCATTTCTGTCGTTTTTCTGGCTCCAGGGCGAGACAGTTTTCCTCAAAGTAAGATGTACCTTCTCTCACTAGGCATTGCCATGTAGCTCTATCCTGGGCTAGTTTTTCCCAGTTTGTGATGTCAATGCCACACTTCTTAATTCTCACCTTGAGGGTGTCCCTGAAGCATTTTCCCTGGTGGAAGGCCAGCTAGACTTCAAGTGGCATGCAGTGGCTGGTGGAAGTGGTGGAGGTACATGGTGCCACAAGTGGAAGCAGTGGATGGCAGTGGCAGCGCGTGGCAGCAAAAGCATTGTGAACCCCTTTTAAGTTGCTTATGACCCTGTGTGTGTGTGTGTGTGTGTGTGTGTGTGTGTGTGTAATCCATAGTTTGAGAACCCCTGCCTTAACCTATAGACTGTTTAACTAAAATGTCGAAGGCCTGCCTTTGTCCTCTGGTGTCAGACTGCTAGGCCTTGTTTTTTCAGGAACTTACATGGAGTTACATAGTTTTCTGTGTGAAATAGAATTTTTTTATGTATTTATTTATTATGCTGTTGTTTTTTACCAAAGGCTCATGACAGCTTACAATAAGAGGAAAAATAATTTACAAAAGCAGAGCATAAAAAAATGTCCCTATGCAATGTTCCAACTTAGCCTTGTTTGCCAAATGCAGGATCACCTCAGAACATGAGTGGCTTGAGTGGGTCCCTTGGGAGCCTGCTGAGAAAGGTAAGGTGAGCTGTTCAGGAGGAGTAGAATCTAAAATCTGGTAAGTGGCCTATAATGCCACTTATGCAGCAAACTTCAAGTGCTACTTACCCACCTAAAAGGAATTAAATTTGGGCATATATGTTTATATAAGTGAAGATAAGATCAAATAAATGTGTATTGTAATTAGATTTAAAAGAGGCGAGGTTTATGGTGATTGTCTAAGATCTAAATATCAGTTGTAGTTGTTCCATGGTGTGGGAAGGGCCCCAAAGAAATTGTTTCCTTCAGTGATGATTCCAATGCTTCTAAAGGACAAATTCCATCGTGTCTGAATAGTTAAGCTATCAAATACGCTTATAAAATTCCTTCTCTTGGAATTTTAGGTGATCTTTTACTAACCATCAGATGTTTTGCAGATAAAGGCAGAAACCTTGTTCTTGACTCTGTATTGTTTGAAAAACCAACGTAAAGAGCAAAGGACAGGTTTGATATGCACATAGTAGCTGTGTGGCTAAGGAAGCATGATGCAGCATTCTGTACTATTTGGAGTTTGCTAAGGGCTGATAGCTTCATGCTCAGGTAGAACATACATAAAATGACAAAGGTGTGTATGACTGAAGCCAGCTCACTTTTCCACCACTATTGGATGGTATCCCCTTGACCACTGAAGATGATGGAACATGATACTTCAAGAGGGATGTGGACAACATTGAGAGGGTCCACAGGAGGGCCACCTGCATGATCCGGGGGCAGCAGGGCAGACCTTACAATGAGAGGCTATGGGACCTGAACCTGTTCAGCCTTCACAAGAGAAGGCTGAGGGGGGACCTGGTGACTGTCTATAAACTCACTAGGGGGGACCAGAAGGGTTTGGGGGAGACCTTGCTTCCCCTAGCGCCCCCCGGGATAACAAGGAATAATGGCCACAAGTTGTTGGAGAGTAGGTTTAGATTAGACATGCGTAAGAACTACTTCACAGTCAGGGCGACTAGGATCTGGAGTCAACTTCCAAGGGAAGTGGTGTTGGGTCCTACCTTGGGGATCTTTAAGAAGAGGCTTGATGCCTACCTGGCTGGGGTAACTTGAGCCCAGTTTTCCTCCTGCCCAGACAGGGGGTTGGACTTGAAGATCTACAAGGTCCCTTCCGACCCGACTTCTATGATACTGATATGTATGAGAGCTTAGTAATAGTGAGGTGTCTGGGGGTTCTCACAGACAACTGGCTTGCTTGACCAGTAGGGGGTACACATCCTTTTACAACCATGCAAGATTAATTTGGCTATGTACTGCAACGTGCCAACCAACATAACCTGTGGTTTCCTCAAGCTCTGATTAAAACAGCTGTTCCCCATCTGTGCGCTGATCTTCAACTACTACATAAGCTTAATGGTAATGTACTCGTATACAGCAAGAAGAAGTCATGAAGCAGTATGTCACTGCATATTTTTGTCCCTTACATTCATGTTGCTTCCCTACGTCTTCCAATAGTTGTGGGTAGTTGTTGAATACAAACTTAAACAAAATTGATTCTTGTGGGGTTGCATCTACCTCTACACTAATGAATAGTCTCCCACCATTAGTTTTTGGATGCATCTCTCCAGACAGACCTCAAACCACCTTTGTTCACTTCACTGTGTCACTATTGTTTCCTTCAGTGATACGTCATGATCTGCTGATCTTGCTGGAACCTACAGAAAAAACAAAGAAGGGATGTCTGCTTTTTGTCTGTCGACAGCTGAATATCATTAATCCATAAAGTTATTCCACTACAATTGATTAATTCTATGTCCTAGGCTGAATCTAGGTTGTCTAAGATCTAGGGTAAGATTAGAATATAACATTTTTATAGTTTCTTTATGATTTTTTTTAGATTACATAGATTACAGTTACCACCTGGAAAGTTCATCTTTACTTGTATTAAGCAGCCATTAGCAACTGGCAGGTTAATGAAAGAGATTAGCCCCACATAAATGGCTAGGTTTGATTGCTGTCAGTAGTAGCAATTCAGTTTCCATTATTTTCACCAATTTAATCACAGCTGATGCAATCACCCGCACCATAAGTTTCATATTGTTATTGTGTGGGCCGGGAGCGCCCCGAGCCCTTTTTTGCGCTGCACGCGGGCTGTGGCCAGCAGCCCAGGCACGCGGGGGCGGAGAGGGAAGGCCTTCGCTCTGGAATTAGGCACGGACGCATATCGGTAGTTTAAAAGATTGTTTACTTACACCGAGATGGCAATGGTGTAGGCTGGAAAGCTTGATTAAGTTGCAGTTGCAGACAGACACAACACAGACGGTCTCGTGGAGGTTGCTAGGCTCCACGGTGCAGAGCTCCGGATGCTCTGGGTGAACAGGCCACCAATGTAGAAATCGTAAATATGTCTTATATTAGTTGTGCTCGAAGACGGGAAGAGGTGGGCGGTGGATCAGGCCGCCACGCTCCTCTGGATCTCACACAGGGTTTCTATTACCCTGCCGTGTACCCAGAGTCCCCACGAGATGGATGTGGAGTCCTCTTCGGCTTGGGCGGAAACTGCTCAAGCCTTTTATACGGCT
>NW_005842029.1:973192-993362 GCF_000455745.1 Alligator sinensis | reverse complement strand
GAGAGGGAAGGCCTTCGCTCTGGAATTAGGTACGGACGCGTATCGGTAGTTTAAAAGATTGTTTACTTACACCGAGATGGCAGTGGTGTAGGCTGGAAAGCTTGATTAAGTTGCAGTTACAGACAGACACAACACAGACGGTCTCGTGGAGGTTGCTAGGCTCCACGGTGCAGAGCTCCGGATGCTCTGGGTGAACAGGCCACCAATGTAGAAATCGTAAATACGTCTTATATTAGTCGCGCTCGAAGACGGGAAGAGGTGGGCGGTGGATCAGGCCGCCACGCTCCTCTGGATCTCACACAGGGTTTCTATTACCCTGCCGTGTACCCAGAGTCCCCACGAGATGGATGTGGAGTCCTCTTCGGCTTGGGCAGAAACTGCTCAAGCCTCTTATACGGCTAACAGGCCAATCGCTAGCCGCCACGTGTGAATAATTTAGCACTAGCCAATCACGGGGAACGAATTTGCATATCGGTGGCGGGAACTCTTTTGCACCGTGCATTCCTCTTGCAACTCGAGCAATGCACTCTGCAAAAGAAGCTGCAGAAAAGGCGGGAAACTGGTCCCTGCACCGGAGTTTCCTCTTGCTACAGGAAACTCCCGTGCAATGCTCTGCAACTTAATGTGGATAATTCTGATGCCGAAGCGCACACACACAATCGTGCCTTTTGGGTCATGACAGTTATTCAACTTATCAGTCAGGGATTTATTTTGTTCATTGACTCCAATTTTTGTTTTGAAAAGAGCAACAACAAAACCCTTTAAAAACAGTCCCACTGGTTTGTATCTTTGCTGTCAAAGGTGACCACCAAGCAAATTCCTATTCATTTCTTATGTTAAAATGAAAAAAACCAAAGATAGCACTTAAGATGATAAGCAGTTCTACTGCACTTGTTTAAAACTCCTAGAATATAATGCAAATGGACCTAATAAAATGGCAGGTTTGGTCAACGTAAGACAGTCCTTTAGTATCTTTCAAAAGGAACCATGATTAGTACGAATGATGTACATAGCAGTTAATCAGTGCACAGATTAAAAGGTTGTTTCAAAAGTGTTGATTAAAAATAAGAACAGTTTTCAGTTATCTGATTTCTTGTTAACTTTGCCTTTCTTATTCCTCTCTGTAAGTTATAAGGCACTGTACTTTTAGGACCTCCCTTAACATACCAACTCTAGTAACAGGTGTTTTTATTTCTGATCTGATACAGTACTGAAAACAAGAGCCAAAATATTTTTTTTTAAACAAGGCCAAAGTCAACATTTTTTCTTGTGCAAAGAAGGTAAAGATCCAAGCCAGGATAGTTTGTTGAATCATGGCTTGGTGCCTTTCAGTCAAAAATATCTCAGTTCAGGGCTGCCTGCCAAAGGATTAGGGCAGCAAATGGCTGGAACAGTAGTCATCCTTTGCCCACTTAAGTATCCTAGCCCATTTACCATTTCAGGAAAAAATAATTGATATCCAGATATTTGTGCATTTGATTAATATAGGAAAAGGCATTCCCTTGGACGTGTTCACCTGTTCCTATAGATTTTCATAGAACCATCTGAGAAGGTCATCTTTTCGGCTTTCACTTTTTTTCTGCTGCCCCATTCCTGGTCCTGTCCACTGTAAATTACTTATATGTATATGAATTACACCAGCTGTAATTGTGAAAAATTCATGGCTGGGGTGAAGGAGAGGACTATTGGCTCCTCCCCTGATGTGGAAGGTATATTAGAATGGGAGGTGTGCATGTATTTTGCGTGACTGCTATAGTAGGCAAAGACCATAATAGGGGTGAAGGAGAGACCTTTCAGCTCCCCTCCTGAAGCAGAGAGAACACCAGAGCCCTTCTAGGCAGTGCCCACCAAGACCTGGGGGGTGTGCTGCACATGTGCTTTGTGCAGTGCTGCACAGTCAGATGAAGCCAAGTGCCAGGTGTGGCATTGCAAATG
Source organism: Alligator sinensis (assembly GCF_000455745.1). Classification (NCBI taxonomy): domain Eukaryota; kingdom Metazoa; phylum Chordata; order Crocodylia; family Alligatoridae; genus Alligator; species Alligator sinensis. Next base: position 991,427 of record NW_005842029.1, on the reverse strand, counting down.
CTACAACCCAGATGTCAGCCTTCCAGGGCCCCCACAAAGCAATGCTGGGATTTCTGTGGCACTGAAAACGTATCTGAAATTTGCAGCACTTCAGTGAATGCTGATCCATACCTGTAAGCCGAAAGATGGTTAGCCGTCTTAGTCTGAAGTCAGGCAGAAATGAGGACAGGTGACATCCTAAAGATGAACTCATTCAGAGGATCGTGATCTCTCATAGGCATATGCTAAGAATTTGACAAAGAAGGCTATACATGATGCTGGCTGAATGCAGCTCAAGATCCAACCCTTGGTGAATACTGGAGTAAAAAACAGGCCGAGGTTGAGGCCTTTCCACCCATCTACTTGAAATAACCCATAATGAAGATCTGCTCACAAAAGTGAGTGGATGGATTTGGAATCAGGACTCATGGTAGAGGTGAAATCTTTTATTAGACCAACTGGATTTTTGCAAAAAAATGTCTTTACTTGCAAGCTTTTGGGCATAAACACCCTTCATCAGGCATAAGAGAAAAGATTATAAAAGTTCTCCTGGATAGAAATGAAAGTTCATATTTCATAGAAGAGTTGAAGGTGTGGTAAAATCTGGATTTTACCTGGATGGATTTGAGAACATAAAGTAAGTGATGTTGTCTCCAAATCAAGACATACATGATTTGACAAGGACTTACAACAACCTGTTGTCCTTAATTATCAGTGCCCTTCAATCTTATGCTCTTGCTACAGGTCATTATGGTTTAGTGACAGTGGCAGCTGGAGTGAAAGGGAAAAAAAGTTCACTGATAGACCGATCAAAGGAAGAGCAAAGAATTTTTTGTGCTGTTACATCCTGATGATGGAAACCAAGATGACAGAATTTTATTTTTATTTTTTTCTGGCTTAATCCCAACCAGAAGAACAGTCCTGGGTAGAAATTTGTTCTAATTCCAATTGTTATTCTTATCAGCCTACAATAAGATCTCTTCACAACAGGAGATGCTTGCCTCAGGTAATTGATGAAAGGAATTGGGTTTAGGTGATTAATCTCAAAATAGCCCTGGGGGCATTGACAAGATTCCAGCATACTTCATTTTAGCTACCATGAATGCCATGTCTGTGTACACCAACATCCCTCATGAGGATGAATTACAAGCCATAATGAACAAAAAAACCCCAAAACCTGCTTGTTTCCATTAAGTTCCCCTGCTTTGTCCTCTCACACAACTTTTTCAGGTTTGCTGACTCCCTATACATATACACAAATGGTACTGCCATGAGCACATATATAGCACCCTAATATGCCAACAACTTTATGACAGACCTTGAAGTTAACTTCCTTCACAGCTGCCCTCTCATTCCCCTGGCCTATCTCAGGTACATTGATGACATCCTCATAATATGGACACATGGGAAGGAACATCTGAGGACATCCATGCCTACATCAAAATAACTGTGAAATATTCTGTGCATGAGATTAATTTCTGAGACACTACAGTGAAGGCTTGCAGTGGCCACATCACCACCACATTGTATTGGAAACTTACTGACTGCCACAGCTACCTTCATGCCACCAACTTTCATTCTAAGTGCACTACTAAATCCATCATCTATAGCCAAACTGTTACAACTGGATCTGCTCTGATCCCACTGACTGGAATGAACTCCTTAAGGGTCTGAAGCAGGGATTCTTACAATTTCAATACAGCCCCAAAACTGTAGCCACCCAAATCAACTCAAAGCCAGACTCAGACCTGCTACAATATCAACCCTGGGACACGGACAATAGAATCCCTTTATTGTCACCTACAGCCCCAATCTTGAATACGACATATCATTAATGACCTCCAACCCTGGAAAAGGATGACCATCTCAAGGTAGCCTTTGGGGACATATGTGTCCTGGTTTACAACCAGCTCTCTAAACAGCATCTCTCAAACAGCAAAGTAACAAACTTCCATTCTCACCAAGGCACCAGGCTTTAAGCCAAATGCCTGCTGTGTCCCCACATCAATACAGATCTACTCTTGGACCTAATACCACTGATTATAACACACATAATTAATTCACCCAAGACTCTACCAACATCATATACACCATCACTTGCTTACAATACCTGTCTGCTCTCTACATCAGACAGACAGGGTGATCTCTATGTGTAAGAATGAACAAACACCGATCTGACATCAACTACAAAAAGACAAAAGCCTATGGCAGAACACTTCAGCCTCCCTGGACACATCATCGCTGACCTCAAGATTGCTGTTCTAGGTGAAAAAACACAACTTTTAAAAACAGTTTGAACAGGAAATTGTGGTACAAATAGTCCTCCACAAACTGGACAGTGTGAAATATGGTTTAAAAAGTGACTATAGCTTCTGATCATTACCTAGATTAGCTTTTGTGATCCTTTTGTTACTATAGGTTAAATGCTTGTTTGTTTGCTCCTAGCACTGCCCGCTCTCCCTTCTCTCCCCCCTGCCTTCGCCTTTTGTATTCTAACTTCTCTTTCCTTCTTGTACTCTGTTTTCTGCATATGCTTTCAAAGATCCTGATGAAGTGTGTTTCAGTCCTCAAAAGCTTATGTTCTCTCGCTATATCTTATTTAGTTGATCTATGAAAGTGCCTTGTGACTGACTTGAGACCAATATGGTTAACTACCTCTCTCTGGGAGAAGAGAACAGGCATTGTATCTTGTTGGATTAGATTTGCCCATGTTTCACCATCTAGATGTAAAGAGTGCATTTTACTCAAGAAACTGCAAAACTGATTTAAAGCAATGAAAATGGTTCTGGAGCTGGGGCACACACATGACTTATGAGGAGAGGCTGAGGGAACTGGGTTTATTTAGTCTGCAGAAGAGCACACTGAGGTGGGATTTGATAGCAGCCTTCAACTAGCTGAAGCGGGGATCCAAAGAGGATGGAACTAGACTCTTCTTAGTGGTGACAGATGACAGAACAAGGAGCAATGATTTCAAGTTGCAGCAAGGGAGGTTGAAGCTGGATATTAGGAAAAATATTCTCAGTAGAAGGGTAGTGAAGTACTGGGACGGGTTACGTAGAAAGGTGGTGGGACCTCCATTTCCAGAGGTTTTTAAGGCCCAGCTTGACAAAGCCTTGCCTGGAATGATCTAGTTAGGGATGGTCCTGCTTTGAGCAAGGGGTTGGACTAGATGACCTCCTGAGGTCCCTTCCATCCCTAATTTTCTATGATTCTATGACTCTTACTCTGTTTTGCTGTTCAAAACCAGGAAAGACTTTAGTGATTGAGAGAATGGACATATGGCATGTTTATACTGATGTAACATACATCACTTGGCATGTTATGGTAAGTTATACCAGTATTTGGAGGAGAAGCCCACCAACTCTCCCAAAACGTGCTGCCTACAATAGGCAATATGACAGTGCCTCTTCATATGGTGGGAGGAAACGAGGAATACCTTATTTGTACTAAGCAAAAGACTTTCCTAGAATGAAATTGATTGTAACTGGACACACACAACCTGGTGTAAATACACCAGTGCGCAATAAATGTTATCTTAGACTGTAGTGACTCACTGGCCATGTCTGCACAAGATGCTGATTGGTAGCTCATTACTACTGCATAGTAGCATCACATGGTATAAAGCATGATGTGATGTTACTGCACAATAGTAATGAGTTACTGTGCAACGAACATCACCAAAAAGCTATTTGGGGATGTTTGTGGCAAAGTGGGACTCCCTGCTTAGCCACAGTGCTAGGTTCCCCATGCGCCTTTGGGCACGTCTCCCACCTGACTTGTCTGCCATGCCTTGTTCTTATTAATTAGGATGTTAATTAAGCGGGAGGCTGCCCATTTATGCCCCGATGCCAGGGGACACTATTTGCGGCTCCAAACCTCCCCTGCACCACAGCCCATGCCTCGCAGATGCTGTTAGTCACACCAGCCCCACAGTGGGCTCCAGAATCCTCCTATCAGGACCCCCCCTTTGATCCCGCCACCCAGGTGGCCTACTCCACCAATCATTCGGGCTGCCGAGCTCCCTGTAGCTATCTCCCCTCTTGGGCATGGTGTCCCCAGGACCTTCAGCCACACAGGCCCTGGCTTTACTTCCAAGGCCAGGTGGGACCCCAGGCCCTCAGCTCTGGGTGTCCCTCGCGGTGGGCCCCTGGCCCTTTTGACCATTCTGGTCCTGGCCCCAGCACTGACCAGTCAAGGGGTATTCTACCTCAGGCCTCTGATACTAGCCCACCCTCTCTCTGGGTCTACTTTCCTGGTTGTGGGAGCTGGGGTACCTTGCTCCTCTCTCTCTTGGGCTGAGCCCCCTTTACTCAGCCTCTGGCCCAAACTTCAGCCTCAGGCATCTGAAGACCTACCTGGGCCTACTCCCCTCACTCAGGGCTCAACACCGCCCCCTCACCTGGGGCTCCACACTGCCCCCCCAACCTGGGGCTACTCATCTCTGCTCCCTTTCTTTGGGGCTCCACACTGCCCCTTGCTTGGGGCTACTCATCTTTGCCCCCTTAACTTGGGGTTCTACACTGTCCCCCTTCACTTGGGGCCATGGGGCTTTGCTCCTCAGTGGGCTCAGGTGGCTGTAGCCAGGCCTGGACTCAGCTACTTTTCCACAGGGTCTTGCACCCCGCAGGGCTCAGGTGGCCTCAGCCATGCCTGGCTCCCACTCTCCCTCCTTGGGGTCTTGCAGCCCACAGGGGTCAGGTGGCCACAGCCATGCCTGGCCCCCACTCTCCCTCCTCAGGGTCTCTCGGGGTATTGCACCCCACAGGGCTCAGGTGGCCTCAGCCGTGCCTGGCCCCAACTACCTCCTGTGTCATGCAACCCACCCAAAGGTGAGGACTAGGGTTAAGGCACCCCTACCTGCCTTTCACCAGGGTGATAACTGGCCTGGCATTTCCTGGGGGCTCCCGCACCACTGAGAGCCCCACCAGGCCACCCACTCCTGGTAGGGTGCAGTTTTAGGTCATGCCCAGGACCAGGAGCCTCCTAAACCATCCCCTGCAGCTCCTCCCTTACCTCCAAGATGATACATAAAGCCTCACAGCCAGGCGATGTTACTGCCTTCCCTGCCAGCAGTGAGCTGCCCTATTTATATGAGTGGCCAGAGCTCTAAAATGGCCGCCGCAATTAAGCACCTGCTGGCTGCGTGGCCCCAGTCTTAAAGTGGCAGGCACCAACAGTGCCCTGCCACACACCTTCCCCCCTTAAATGGTACATGGGGGATGCTTCCCCTGCTGCTCCTCCAAACAGGTTCCCCTCAGAGCCTGTGAGAGCCCTAAAGGTGCTCCGCCACACACCTCCACCCTTAGAATGAGATCTGGGGGGCTTCACCTGGTTGCCTTCCCTGCTGGGCTCTGCCCCAGCCTACTGCAGCCCCTGCCACGTGGCAAGCACCCCAAAGGCACTCCGCCACAATGCTACTGACTGCACAGTAACAACTGCCCAGTCAACATCTCATGTAGACATGGCCACTGTGACCTAGAGCTACACAATGTGTGTTCATTCTGTATTTACACTGTTGTAGTGGTAGTAGTAATTTATTTACAACTTTCACTAAAGTGACATAGTAAAATTGGCCATGAAATTATTGTTAATATAATAATATTATATATTGCATGTTTATGGATAAAAAAAGACCATAAGATTGGAAAAAAATTTAAAAGAACATAGCATATGATGATACAAACCTAAATAAGATCAAACAATATACAACTGAAGAATAAAAAAATAAGAACATGGGAATTTTATTAGAATTTTGGCCCTTATTTTTTGTTCAAGTAATGCAAATATACCTAGGGCACATAGGACAGTTATTAGAGAGGAGCCGAACTGATTTCCTTGTGAGCCCAATATTCAAAATTTTCTACTAATGAAGAGAACTATTTTCCTCTTATTTGTTCAAGGAATGAGCAAGACCATAAATAATGATGTAAGTCATCTGTGCAAGAGGCAAGGATTTCTTTGGTTGATATCTTTTATTGGATCACCTCTGTAGTTGGGATAAAGTTAGACAAACTTTTGAATGCAGACTTTCTTTGAGACCTGACAAGAGATCCTTGCCTCTTGCACAATTTTTGGACCATTATGGCTACATCATCACTCTTATGCTACCCTTAACTCATCTATCTCATTCTTCCCACAAGAACATAGGGGATTCTGACACCACCTGCCCATAACAACTGCACATCTCATTTGAGTGAATTGCACTGTCATTTATAGTTTTGTAAGTTTAGTACTTATTGTTTACCTATAGTTTAGTATTTATAGCTTTGTACTTCCAATAGGTAGGTTTCTAGGTCAAAAGACTCATTTATCAATCTCAAAAAGAAGCTTGAGGAGAACTCACTGTGTACATATCTGTCTGTATGCAGGCATCTTTAATTCTTAAAGTCTTGAACTGACAACCATTCAGAAATTCCTTCCAATGTAGCATGTCCACATTTTAGGCTGGACTTTAAGTACATTCTTAAACCTGTGTTGTTTTTTGCATGCGTTTGATAGAGGTAAAATGCTGGCCCAATTTCCTTTGGGTAACTGCATTGTGCTGCACCAATATTCTCCCTGCAGTTTTACTTGGATATTATTCACTTTGAAACACCTGTTGTTGATGTGCACCCTTGAGTAGCTGCTCTCACACCAGATGAGGCTTTGCTTAAGGATTGAATGAAGTGATTTCTGATGGTATAGCACTTTGGGATCCTTCAGACTGAGAGGCATTTTTTATTATTATTGCAGACACTCTTATCAAGGAATCAGACAAAAAAAAAAGCTGAAATAGAACTGTGGCCATTCTAAATAGTTTTCAGATGCAGTTTTATCTCTCTCTTTTTCATTTAGCCACACTATAATGGAACAAGCTTTTGTGTTGTTCTTTTAACGGCTGCTTCTGCTCCCAGTGAAATACATGTCAAAACTGAGCTTTAATTAATGGAAGTAGGATTATGCTAGGGTGATTGTCAGGCAGCAAATCTTCTTCTGTCTAATGAAGTGACTTCTACTGAGTGAAGCGAGTATGGCTGAGGATGGTTATAAATATAATATTGCTAATAATGGGCTAGCTCACAATGGGGATATAGATAGGCACTAGGAGCAAGAAAATTTGAATCCATCTTGCACAAAGGCAAGAGTAAGGTACTTGTCCCTGAAGTCACTTATTTAGAACTGCTATTAGAAATTGTCATAGCTGTGCTTTGAATAGATACTTGTACATCTACACGTGCACTTTACTGAGGAGCTGACTAAATAGCTCCACAGTAAAGTGTCACGGTCTACACGTGTGCCGGTATTACGGCACAGTAAACTAACTCCACCAAAACATAGTACTGTTGAGGACAGTACTATCTTATGACAGTCCTTTCCAGGCCTAGCCACAGGCTCTGCAGGGTCAGCACCCTCGTGCCCTAGCCATCCCCTCCACTGCCCAACACCATCACCCAGAGCCTGGGGCTGACCCCCTGTACACTCTGCCAACCCAGGTTTGCTCCACCCTGGCACATGATGCTGCTGTCTTGGGTACACAGGTAGATACTATGCCCAGGAGCAGTTTACTCCAGCATGAACTGCTCTGTAATTTCACATGCAGATGCACCCATAGTAACTATTTAAATAGTCGTCACTCAAAGGGTCAGGTCAATTATCTGTTGGATAGGGGCCTAGAGACACAGTACTCTACTGTGAAGTTCTCCTTGTGGAATTTTCCATGCACAGAGAAGGGGATTGTCAAGCTATGAGGCAAGAGAGAGGGTGAAGAACACCTAAATCCATAGATTTTAGAGATCCCTGTTCTCCCTCACCTCCAGCACTTACACCAGCAGTAGCTGAAAGGAGAGGAACTGTCTCTGATGGGGAGCTTCAGCATTAGCATCATAGCTCCTGAAGAAGGTGCAATACCATTAGCAGGGGCCTCTTCTTATTAAAGGAGAATACTCAAAGGAGATTAATATAGTGCCATGCACTACTGGGCACCTATATATGAGCAGCAAGGCTGTTCCAATGCACTGTAATTACAGTCATTAATCGAGTCTGCTGGAACATGGTAATTACCACACTCTGCAGACTCTCACATCTCATGTATCACTGTCCCTGCACTGAAAAATGGTGGTGGGGTGCTTTAACTAAAGTTCGTTGGAGAAACTTTAGTTAAAGCGCCCCTGCTGCATTTTTCAGTGTGGGAATGCTGATACACAAGATGCTCTGGGCTCTTTACTGAGAGCAGTTCTTGGAGCTGCTCTTATTAAAGCACTCCCACTCCCCAACTCCCGGAGCACATGTATAAACACCCTTTATTTTTCAAACCTAATACAGATTGTAACCTTATGTTTCTGCCGTTGTTTTCTAGAATACGGCCTTTTTGTTCCCACTGAATAGTCATCATTCAGATTCTTAATTGAGGAAAATCCCTTCTTAAAACAATCAACTAGAAATAATAAAAATTACCATTTCAATTCTCATAAATGTTGTATGAGCACTAGTGAACTGTTACTATTCTTGTATTCTTTTCCAAAGAAGTCAAGTTTAAAACTACACTTTACACAAAAAGATCTGTACTAGGTCAAACAAGGCTCCATCTAACCCAGTATCCTTTCTCTGACCATGACAAGCAGCAGAAGCTTTAGAAGAAGAGTCTAAAACAGGTGTGGGCAAAGTCTGCCCCATGGGCCAGATGGAGCCCACAGTGGACTCCATTTCCCAGCAGCCTCTGCCCACATTACTCTGGCTGGTTTCCATGGAGACCCCAGCAGCGTGACAAGTGTGACGGTTTCCATGGAGACTGGCCCCAGCGGTGGTGGCAGGGCATGAGGCTGGACAGGGATCTGCTCCGCAGCCAGGGGTGTGATCTTGCAGTGGTGACAGCGTGGTCCGGAGCTGGGGCAGAGCCACAATCTGCTGCCTGCATGCCCCTGTCTGGGGTGTACGGGCTGTGGACCGCACTGTCACAGCTGCAAGATCCCAGCCCCAGCTGCTGAGCAGCTCCCTGCCCAGCCATGCACCCTGCCAGCGGTGCTGGGGCTAGTCTCCATGAAAACCCTGGCCCTGCTCTGTTACAGTGGCACTGCTGCTGGGGTCTCTGTGGAAACCAGTCACAGCAACATGGGCAGGGGGTGCTGGGAAATGGGGTCTGGCTGCCAGCCAGATCTGCCATTTTGCCCATCCCTAGTGTAAAACATCTCTGTAGAAAATAAGAATGTGTAGAGTGATCAATCCATGCCATATCCAGTTCCCAGCAGTCATAAATATAGGGCTTATTGTTCTGAGGTATGTAGAGTATTTTCTTTGGTGGTATCTGATTGGTATGGTTTTTGATATACAGGCTGCTGAGGCCTGTGTGTTCGAGAAGGCCAGCACTAGCAAGCAGCCTTCCAGGTTCCAAAGGTGACAAACAAAAACCAACTCAGATCCATGTTTGGTGGCAAAAGCCCAGGAAGGTTTATCTTCCTCAAATAATCCTGACTAATTGTCAGTCCAGCTTAGTGAAGCTTGTTCTTGACAGGTAGAGACACTGTATGTTATTGGTGCTCCCCTACATCTTCTACGAGGGACAGGTTTCACAACCCTTGTATTTACACTTGCATGCCCCCTGCCTCATACCAATTCTTCTCTCTGCGTCTGTTGAGATGTTCATCTCTACTTGTTTCATTTGCAAAGTTTGCCCACCTACATTTTGTTTCTTGTTATCTCTGTCTTACTACTTGATTCTTATTTTTTAAATTTATTGTGAATTTTTTCAGCTGCTGTTTTCATATTCCCTTCTTTCATATTCCCGTCTTTTCACTCACTAGTATGTTCTTATTTTCTTATTTCTTTTTTATTAGATCATCCAGCAGTCGTGAGGCCCCTTTCTCCCATACTGCTTTTCGGCACTATTGTTTACTATCGCTTAGCAGATCTACAACTTAGCACAACTGGAATTCCTATGAGGCTGTCCTGAATCTGAGATAACATTTATGATTGTTATGTATTATAGACTCTGGACTTGTCTTCCATTAAATTGTCTAAACCATTTTGGAACCCAGTTATATTATTATACTATGTGTTGTGCAAAGTATACTTTCTTTTCTTCATTTTAAACCTGGTGCTTGATAATTTCATTAATTCTTGCATTCTGAGACACAGTAAATAACTGTTATCCCATTTACTTTCTCAATGCCATTTGTGATTTTAATAGACCTCTATCATATCTCCTTTTAGTCATCTCGTTTCCAAGTTGAAAGGGCCTAGGCTTTGCAGTCTGTCTTCATATAGAAGCTATTCTATAACTCTGAACACCTTTGTTGTCTTTCTTTCTACAATTTCTCACTTAGTATATTATGTCTCAGATGGGCAGACCAGAACTGCACATAGCATTCAAAATGTGGGCTAACCATTGATGTATATACATAGATGGCAAAATGATATTTTCTCCTTTGTTTACAGTTCCTTTCCTAATGATTCCTAACTTTTTATTTGCCTTGTTGACTGCTACTTAATAAAGAGTCAATATTTTTAGAAAACTGTTCAGATTGATTCCTTGATCACAATAACTAATTCAGAGCCCACTACTTTGCACATCTAATGAATTATCAAAAAATCCACAAATTAATTACAAGTACAAATTGTGTTTTCAAAGATGGAGGTCAGGTTTGAAAATCCATTCCTATATTCTAAGAATTATTAGCCACTGGAAAAAATAAGTTATTTAGGGTGAAAATTGATGTATTTTATGTACTTATTTAAGGAAAAAAGACACATAGCCAAAGCTCTAGGCAACTAACCATCATTAACAACATAATAAATAAAATCCCAGTCCCAAGGACATTGAAGTAATCACTTTAACAGGAACTGAGCTAGCCAGCCACCTACAGAAACTCTGGGAGGATAAATGAAGATGTAAAATAAAATACATTACGTATCCTAGAAAATTGTAAATGTCCTTTTTGCAGTAGTATATAGCTCTTGCTTCTAGCCCTCATGTATAGCAAAATTCTATATCAGCTGTATAAACCAGTTACTGGTAGAAGACTTATCATTGCCTGCCTGGAGGAAAGGGGCTAGGGGACAGAGTTTATGCAGTGGGAATGGGCCAGTCAGCAGAGGATAAGTACCATTCTTGACACACATCTGGAGGAGAGACCTATAGGTTGACTTGCATTTATTGTGCTCCTTTTTCACATGTGTGTAGATACATACAATTTTAGACGTGGGGAGTACCAGACGTAGTAACCATAAGATTACTAATAAAAGCAATAGCAATCACTAGATGTCACCTATAATCATGCAAATCCAATATTCAATACACCAATATACCACAGCAGCCAATATACCAATATATCACAGCAGCCGGTTGCTTGCATGTGGTGGCTGCTACCACATCCACCACTCCGAATGCGGCTGCAGCTCCAGGACCAGCCACCAGTATTCCGGGACCAGCTGCTGAAGTGCCAGATTTCTGAGAATTCCGCATTTTTAAAACCTGTATTTATGAGGTTATTATTTGGTAAATTCATTCATCTGTGTAATAAGAATGTATGCCCAAAGGGCTTTTTGCTTTAGAAATAGTCTTTTGAGATACAGTGGGTGCATCTACATGTGCCCCTATGGCACTGTTGTTACTGTGCTGTCATTTAGTATTTCATTTAGGAAGTACTAAATGACGGCACAATAGCAGGTGTTACTGTGCTGTGCCAGAGGCACACAGTTATTTTTAGCTACTATGTCACCATAGAGATGTATTATAGTGCATTGCTACAGTGACATAACTGCGATGTCACAGTCTTTGCCCACCGACGCTGCATCGTCATAGCACATAGCGGCGACATAGTGGCTCATGTAGATGTGCCCACTATGTTCATAAAGAAACCTCAAAGTTAATGGAAAAGAAGTGGATACAATTATGAAATAATTATTAGTGCTATGATAGCAATTCTAAACTGTCAGAAGAGATTCTTTAAAGGTCTCATGTTTTATAAGTGGAAAAATCCTTACATATATTTTAAACATGTTTATAACTTTTTAAAGAACCTGATAGAGGTCTTTGTGGAAAAGTAGAATCTTGATTTCAAATCTCTCTTCATCTGTCTCCCCAGTCCTCTCAGACAATAATTAAACTTTTATAGCCATTCAGACTAACATCTAAACATTTCAGTCCCATAGTAGCTTAAGTATAGCCTTAGGATATATCTGGCCAAATCCACAAGCATGGCTTAATGCCTAATCCTCCATTCCAGGTATTGACTGCTTTTGACCCCTTTTTCTTTTGCTTCTATCATATATCTTCAGTCTCACTTTATCCTAGTCTTCAGTTTAATTTTGTTCACTGATTCAGCCAAATGTTTGTATATCCTTGTGCGGGCCGGGAGCGACCCGGGCCCTTTTCCGTGCTGCACGCGGGCTGTGGCCAGCAGCCCGGGCACGCTGGATCGGAGAGGGAGGGCGATGAGCTGGAATTAGGCACAGACGCTTAATGGTAGATTTAAAGATTGTTTACTTACACCAAGATGGTAGTGGTGTAGGCTGGAAAACTTGCTTGAGTTGCGGTTACAGACACAGACAACACGGACGGTCACGTGGAGGTTGCTAGGCTCCACGGAACAGAGCTCCGGATGCTCTGGGTGAGCGCCACCAAAATCGGACTCGTAGATATGTCTTATAAATTCTTTCCGCTCGAAGACGGGAAGAGGTGGGCGATGGATCAGGTCACCAAGCTCCTCTGAATCTCACACAGGGTCTCTATTACCCTGCCGTGTATCCAGAGTCTCCACAAGATGGATGTGGAGTCCTCTTCGGCTTGGGCGGAAACTGCTCAAGCCTCTTATATGGCTAACAGGCCAATCATTAGCCACCATGTGGGAATTATTTAGAACTAGCCAATAGCAGGGAACAAATTTGCATACGGGTGGCAGGAACTCTTTTGCACCGTGCATTTCTCTTGCAACTTGAGCAATGCACCCTGCAAAAGAAGCTGCAAAGAGGCGGGAAACTTGTCCCTGCACCAGGGTTCCCCTCTACAATAGGAAACTCTCCCGTGCAATGAAGTTGCAACTTGGCGGGGATAATTCTGGTGCCGAAGCACACACAAAATCATGCCTTTGGGTCATGACAATCCTATTTTCCTGTGGCCAATCTTTCTAATTTCAATTGGTTCCTAGTTTTCTTGTGATTTCTTTTTTAAGCAGCTTCTAATATTTCAACAGTCAGACATAAAATGAGGTTACACTAAGGTTTATACGGCTTGTGGTTCTGGATGGAATGTGATTGATGACTAAATATGTATTTGGCCTTTGCATATAGATATGTTAATTGCCTTCAAAGGGGTCACAAAGCCAATTAGTTTTGCTTTCTAAAAACAAATATTAGTATTCAGAAAAGAATAGACAAATAGTATAGCAGTTCACCGTGTTCTTTTTATAGCATAGAAGATTATTTTACTGTAAGAAAAAACTGTTATAGATAGCATCTAAAATAGTTTTATGACATAATAGATTAAATACTGGCAGTGTTTAAAGTGAGAAGAAACAGGGAAGTCGTTCTGTACTCAACAAAAGCTCACACCCAGCTTTGGACTACTATCCTGCAACCAGATCTACATGAAGGACTTTTCTGCTAGTGAATGAAGGCCCAATGGAGTTATCTGAATTCCATGCAGATGTAGGTCTGTCCATAAAGATCCAGTTCCGTAACTAGAGGGTTTTGATAGCTGGAATACCTCAGTGTACCTTCTGAGACAGAAAATGTGGTCTCAATTGTTTTGGGGAAAAGGTTTAGAATCTTTTCATGTGTATTGTGCCAACTGAACATTCAAGTACCTCATTTTTAAACCCTGATCGTAGGAATATAAGAAGATGCTGTTGTTTTAGTTCTGGGTCAGCCCCAGTTTTTCGGGTGTGAGTTCTGTGTGTCATAGTGAGAAAGTAATTCAAATTCGGTGTGGCTGGTTAGAAAATTAGTGGGGAACTTGCAAAGTCTTTCAAGCTTCTATTATTTGCTGTTTCTCAATGGATGAACCACAAAGACTTTTCTCAACAGAACCACTTCTAAAAAATTTGACAGGAGTTTTCTTTCTCTCCATGACTCTCTCAAACTACCATTCAAATGACGGTTCAAAAAAATTACTATATTTACTCAAATATAAGACAAGTTCCACCCCACCCCCCAATCAGTGAGAGGGAAAAAAGCACATCAATTACAGGCCAACAAGACAATAAAATATTGAAACATAAAGCATGCATCTATTAGCTTCCAAAACTTCAACAAATAAGACCAACAAACAACATAGAACATTTATGCATTATCCAATAATTCCCTCTTTCCCCAAATTCCCATTAATCTAGGGACCATTTTATCTCCTGTCACCTTCCAAGTGTGTCTGTTAATACCTATCACTCCTTATCCCATATATGTCTTGCACCTATCACACCTTTACCTAGTTTGCCCTGGCCTGTGGCTATAGCTCTGCTGCCTCTCAGGTCTCATCATCTTTACATCCTCCTAGATCTACTAGATATCTTCATTCATCTCTTTTCCATAAATCGACTGCCTGCTCTTTACCTAGTTCTCTTGTGTCCCAGCAATAGTGCCCCAAGCCCAAGTGCAAGGTATCTTCTACCAGGAGTTCCAGTTGTTGTCAGATTAGTAAGTTTCTTGCCTTCCACAATGCTGTGTGAAGACTCACTGCAGCTTTCCATACTCTTCCTCTGTCCTTCCTTCAGGTCCCAGGCCACACTCCATGCAGAGGTGCTTCTAGCATGCATTTGCTTTTAGCACCCAGCCACTGTAGGAGTTTCTCTGCCTTCCCCAGATTGTTCTAGTGAACTGACACTCCCAGTCAAATGCAATATGTATTCATCTCCATGACATGTTTGTCTGGGGCATTTGACTATTCTATATAATCCCCAACTATAATGGAGTGCATGTACTGGTACAACCCAAAGTGCAGCAGCCAACTAAAGTCCTTGATGCTGCTCCTGTAAACCTTTTTTTCAAACACCTGCTTCCAAATTGAACATGTTTCTTCCCCAGTGAGCTTCCCCACTGGAGAGGTTCTCCTTTTCCCTGACCAAGGCCTTGATAATTTTTTTTATGGTCCACCAACTCTCTTGCAGCTATTGTCTGCATTCTATACCAATTAATAAATTTTACAATATTTTCATACACACGCAGCATTATCCAGGCCCATGGCAAAGAATGTGACCTTTTACATATATTATATTTTCACAATAACATCCTTGCATAGTACCAGAAAAATCCAGCTCTTTTATCCCTTTTGTGCAGTACAGAGTGCTGCATAAACTTTACATAAACAAACAAAAACTCATCTGGGAAGCCCCTTCCTCCCTTCAATTTCTCCTTGTATAATGTTGTTCTCCTAAGCCTTTCCCTTTTGGCTTTCCAAAAGAACACCATCAATTCCTGTTGACCTACACGTAGTGGTCCACAATGGAGGGAACACCATGCAGTATGATTGGGAGTCTATCGCTGTTCCTTTTATCTTCCCCCCAACAGGCTCTTACTTTTTTGTACACTTAGTTTTGCCCCAATGCCCTTTTGTATTAATTTGTATGTCTCATAACACCGTTCTAGGGACATGTTGCATCTTGCTAAGATATTAACATCATTCATGTACAACATGCATTTTGCTTGTGTACCCTTTCCTTTGGGGATTGGCACACCCTCAATCACATGATCTGTCTTAATCCTCTATGTCAATGGCTTGATGGCACAGATACATAGGGGTGGCACCAGGGGGTACCCCTGTCTCCTGCCTAATCTGACCATGACTTCCTCCATTAGATGACCATTCATGTCTACCCTACACTGTGCTCCTTTGTATAAAGTTTTGATCCAACTTTAAAACTTTGGTGGGACTTCCTCCCCCTCAACTTGTTCAGAGTGTCAGACAGGAACTCATTCTCCACCCAGTCATACGCTTTTTCTAAATCAAGATTCAGGAGCATCACATTCAATTCTCATTCTTGACAGTACTAAATCACTTCTCTTATTAGTAGCAGTATCATAATTAGTACTCTTCCAGGGACTGTGCAAGCCTGGTCAATGTGGATCACCTTTCCTATGATATTTTGTAATCTGTTCACTAACACCTTTGCCATTATTTTATAACCTGTGATCAGTAAGGTGGTTGGCCTCCAGTTCTCCAACTTTTTATGCTCTCTCTTCCTGTATAGTAGCATTGTTATTCCTGTGTCCTTACCTGCCCTCAGCTGCTCCCTCTTCAGATACTCCTTGAACACCACACATAGGTCCAGGCTTAGTATGTCCCAAAGTCTTATAAAATTATGCTGGGAGCCCATCATCACCTGGAGCCTTTCCTGTTTTGAAGTTTTGGGTTGCCTCCCATAGTTCTTCCAATCCCTGCTTCAGCTGATGCTTCATTTTCCTAAAAGCTCATCTCTAACCCCACAGAAAGGAATCAAGGACTTTCTGATACAACACTTTGCTGGTTATAACTTTTTGTAAATCTCCTTTACTATGCTCAGTATCCTGTCTTTGTTAGCCACACTCTCCTCTTGTCCCACACTGCCATAATACTTTTATTCCCTTCTCCTTCGGGCAAAGTAAATTCAAATTCTTTTTTCTCCACCGAGGTTGCCTTTGGATGGAAGATGTTTCTCTGTCCTGTCTCTCTAAACCACTCCTTCAATAGGGTCTTTTCTGATTTCCTCCACTACCAGGAATCCCGTTTCTACAAGTTGTAGGAGATGTTGCAGTTTTCATTGCAATCTCATAAACCTCCTCTGCTTTCCCCATTCCTTCTTTTCACCACATTCTTAAAAAAGGCTTGAATCCTTTGTTTAACATCTTCCCACCATCTTACTCTGCTTATATACACACCTTTCATTGCTTCCTATTCTTCATAGTGGCTTCTATACCATCTGCACACTTGTTCATCTTCCAATAGTCTTGTATGTAACTTCTGCTGCCCTCTACCCAGTATTCCTTGCTCTCCAACTTCCAGTACTGTCCTTGGTAGCAGGTGGTCAGAGGAGACCAGTATTCCCTCTGCTGCTCAAACTTTCTAGTCTGCAGACCCAAAAATGAAGACTATGTTGGACCATGAGTGGCCTGCTGCATCTACGCTAGTAAACCGACTCTCAACTTCAGACATTGCCTTTTGGGTGTCCTGTAGTTTGTCCCATACCATCCTTTTCAATATCTGTGAGGACCTAGCTAATCCTGAATCATTGTCCCTATCCTATCCCTTTCCTCTGATATGCAAGTAAAGTCTCCAACCAGTAATATGGGCAGTGCACCTGGTAGGAGGATTGTAAATTCCTTTAAGAGGGTTAGTGTGTCTTCTGCTCTACCAGTGCATACATGTTCAGTATTCTAAACCTTTCCCCTCCACTTTCCCCAGTCACCTGTAATACTCTTCCCCAATTATCTCCTGTTAGCTTATTAGTCACAGCTATGGATCTTTAATTAATATTGCCACACTGGCGGCCCTCTTCTCATTACTGCCCAACCATATGGATGGACCATGCTTCCATCTTCCTATAAGGTCTTTCTGTTCCCTCTGTCGTGGGTCCACCATTCCTTCAGGCATATCATGTTTGCCTCCATCTGGTACAAATGCTGACCCACCTCCACCCATTTGGCATACCTGAGAATGCTCCTTACATTAACCGATATTAGCATATTTATCCAAGATATTACCCACACACCTCCAAGTGCAATCTATACAATGAAGACCCTGAGACATCTAGACCCTGAGATGGTGCAGAGTCATTTGGAAGAACTGGATGCCTTTAAGTCGGCAGGCCCGGATGAGCTCCATCCAAGGGTGCTGAAGGCACTGGCCAACATCATTGCAGAGCCACTGGCGGGAATATTTGAAAGCTTGTGGTGCACGGGCCAAGTCCCGGAGAACTGGAAAAGGGCCAACGTGGTCCCCATTTTCAAAAAGGGGAGGAAGGAGGACCCAGGCAACTATAGACCAGTCAGTCTCACCTCCATCCTTGGCAAAGTCTTTGAAAAAATTATCAAGGCTCATATTTGTGAGAGCCCGGCAGGACAAATTATGCTGAGGGGAAACCAGCACGGGTTCGTGGCAGGCAGATCATGCCTGACCAATCTAGTTTCTTTTTATGACCAGGTTACGAAACGCCTGGACACAGGAGGAGGGGTGGATGTCGTATACTTAGACTTCAGGAAGGCCTTCGATACGGTATCCCACCCCATACTGGTGAACAAGTTAAGAGGCTGTGACTTGGATGACTACACAGTCCGGTGGGTGGCGAATTGGCTAGAGGGTCACACCCAGAGAGTC
>NW_005842029.1:961864-972344 GCF_000455745.1 Alligator sinensis | reverse complement strand
CTTTCCTGCTTATGCAGGGGGTCGGACTCGATGATCTATTGAGGTCCCTTCCGACCCTAACATCTATGAATCTATGAATCTATGAATGAAGTCTAGGTCTCAGCATGATTCCACTTATATTCCAAACTTGAGACTGATCCTACCTTCTCTCTTGTTCTTCCTCCTCTGCGTTCTCCTTTCACCATGTCAATTGCATACAACAAAGTTTGTATTTTGCCTTCCTCTGAGAACTCTACCCTGGCAGAGCTTTGGCTTCCCTCTGCTGGCCTCAGTGAATCTGGGGCTAGGAGTGGGTTGGAGGCAGGACTCAAAGGGAGACTTCTGTTGTCTGTTCATCTCCTTTTCTTCCCTCCTGCATCTCTGCCTCCTTTCAAACAACTGCCACTCCAGTTTCTTCTTCACGCATCCTCCAGGCCACTCAATATTGTTGTCCTTTTTCTTCTTCTCACACTTCTTCCCCCACTTTACCCTCTTTCCTTAACCCTTCTTGCCTCCATTCTCCCTTCCCCTATTCCTCCTATTTTCCCCTTCCCAATTTCCCTCTGACCCTTTCCCTTCCTCCATCTTCTCTACTTCACTTGTCCCTGGCTCCTCTTCCCCCATTCTCTCTCTACATCCTCTTTCCCCTTCTTCTGTCCTCCTGTTCTCCCTTCTAACCCATTCTCATTCCCTTTTACTTTCTCTTCATTTCCTCCTTCACTTTCCCTCCAGGCTCTCCTCCTCCATGGGCCCCATCTCTTCTTCCCCCTCTGGCCTATTTTCCCCTTCTTCATCTGCTGCTTCTTCCCTCATCTGTGTCCCCTGCAGTCCCTTCACTCCCTCTCCCTGCCTGCTTTCCCCTGCCATACTCTCTCCACTTGGTCTTCTTTTAACTTATCTGGGGCAGATGTGGAACACATGACCTGATTCTCCACACAAATTACACTTCCCTTCCTTCTTACATTAATAGATTCATAGATTGAAAGGCTAGAAGGGACCTTGGAAGATCATCGGGTCCAGCCCCCTGCATCAAGCGGAAAAATAACTGGGGGTTGGGTGACCCTGGCAAGGTAACTGTCTAGTTTCCTCTTGAAGATTTCCAGGGTAGGTGATTGCACCACCTCTGGAGGGAGCTTATTCCACAGTCTGGACACCATAACTGTGAAGACGTTTTTCCTAATGTTGAGCCTGAAATGATCTTCCACGAGTTTGTGGCCATTACTCCTAGTTTTCCCCTTGGGTGCCCTGGTGAAAAGTTGCTCACCAAGCCCTTGATGTACTCCCCTAGTGTAGCGATAAGCTGCTACCAGGTCCCCTCTTAGCCTTCTTTTCTTCAGGCTGAAGAGTCCCAGATCCATCAGCCTTTCCTCATATGGCTTGCCATATAAGACTCTGATCATACGGATGGCTCTTCTTTGGACTCTCTCAAGCTTGTCCATGTCCTTGTTTTAAAGTGTGTTGCCCAGAACCGGATGCAGTACTCCAGCTGCGGTCTCACCAGTGCTGAGTAGAGTGGAAGAATCACCTCCTTGGTTTTAATGGAGATGCATCAATTGATGCATGCCAGAGTATTATTTGCCCTACTGGCTACAGCACTGCACTGCTGGTTCATATTCATACTATGGTCTATTATTACCCCCAGGTCCCTTTCATTTGTGGTGTTAGTCAGCTTAGTGCCACCAAGCCTGTAGATGTATTGGGGGTTGCTCATCCCAAGGTGGAGCACTTTATAATTCTTGACATTGAACTTCATCAGATTCTGATCCACCTAACTTGCTAGCCTATCTAGGTCCACCTGTATCTGTAGCCTATCTTCAAGTGTGGCCACGCTTCCCCATAACTTGGTGTTGTCCATGAACTTGGCCAGTGAGCTCTTCACCTCCATATCCAGATCATTAATAAAGATGTTGAAAAGAACTGGAGCGAGCACCGACCCCTGCAGGACACTGCTGCCCACTTCTCACCAGGATGACACAGGTCCATTCACTACAACTCTCTGGGTCCTATCCTGCAGTCAGTTTCTCACCCACTTGACTGTTTCAGAATGAAGCCCACAATCCTCCAATTTTATTGTGAGGACATCATGGGATACTAGGTATACAATGTCAAACTGCTGTCTCATGCCAGGTGGTGAGTTACCTGGTTATAGAAGGAGATGAGGTTTGTAAGGCAAGACCTGCCTGTGATGAAGCCATGCTGGCTGTCATTCAGAATCTTACCTTCTGCAAGCTTATTGCAGATAGACCCCTTGATGAATTTTTCCAGGATTTTCCCTGAGATAGAAGTTAGGCTAACTGGTCTATAATTGCCTGAGTCCTCTCTCCTCCCCTTCTTGAAGATGGGCACAACATTGGCCCTCTTCCAGTCCTTTGGGACTTCTCCAGAGCACCACAAACTGTGAAAGAGTTTTGCCAGGGGTTCCACAGTGACTTTGGCCAGCTCCTTCTTCACTCTCCGATGAAGATCATCCAGTCCTGCTGACTTGTATATGTCTAATTTTTTACATTGGCCACGCACCAATTCTATGGCAATAGTAGGAAGGTGATTATTCTTGCCTTCCTACATGCTTATCCTGTACTCTACCTGGTGTTGTTTTCCCCTTGGACTACTGAGGCAAAGTAGTCATTCAGGAGTTCAGCTTTCTTCTGGGTACCAGCTCTCTTGAGTTGTTGAGCAATGGCCCCACACTCCCATTCGTTTTCCTCCTGTTCCCTGTGTACCTAAAGAAGGACTTCTGGTTGTCCTTGATTCCTGTTGCTAATCTAAGTTTGGTCACCGCTTTAGCCTTTCTTATCTGTTCCCTGGAAATGTGGGTTGTCATGGAATAGCCCTCCTTGGGACCTGCCCCGAGCTTCCGTTGTTTATAAGCCTCTTTCTTAAGAGGACCGTGATTTCCCTGTTTAGACAAGAGGGCTTCCCAGCCCTTCTGTTACCTTTTCTCTGCATAGGGATGGACTTCCTTTGTGCTTCAAGGATTGTGTCCTTAAGGAAAAAACATCTTTCACCTTTGGTCCCTGGTTCCGCAGCACTTCCCCTCCTAGTGACCCAAGCTTATTGAAATTTGCATTTTTGAAGTCCGAGACTTCAATCCTGCTATCAGATTTGTCTGCCTTATGTTGGACAGTGAATATGATGGTTTCACGGTCACTGTCGCCCAGACTTCCCTCTATATTTAAGTTGGTCACCAGCTCGTCTCTTTTGGCCATGACCAACTCTAGCAGAGCATCAGCTCTGGTTGGCCCATGCACCTCCTGAGTCAGGAAAAGCTCCTTGACACAGGTCAGGAAGGATTGCAACCAATCCAACTTGCCCAAATGTTCCTCCCAGGAGATTCTTGCACCCTGTGACCCTTTTCTCCATGTGACATACAAATCTCATATGGGCATCAAGCCATTGCCAAAACCCCCTTCTCCTTGCATCTCAAGCATAACTTGGACTATCCATAGTAAAAAACTAGTCCTTTGTGGGGCCCTAAGGAGATTCCTGCAGGCAGGTGTCATACCCCACCTGACCCTACTGAGTGCACCCAGAGTAACATCCAGGGTCTTCAGGCCACAGTCCACACCTTGTTCAGGTCTCATGCCTTGTCCCCTTTCTCCAGTCTTTTGTAGTGTCTTGATAGGCAAAATCTTATATTTCCTCTTTAGTAAAGTTCGTATACATCTTAATTATGACTACTCTTTCTCAGGTGTCCTTGACAACCCCCAAAATCAAAGCCAGAATGGGGTCTTCCTGACATTCCTTGTAGGTTTCCCAGAACTTTCAGTATGCTGTCTCATCCCTAAATGTTACCTCCCAGTCCAGGTTGCTTGGCATGTGGATTTGGCAATTCATATCAAGCACCCAAACCTTTAGCTTCCCCTGTAGTATCAGCCTGCTAAAAACTAGTTGAGTCATTGCTACCTTTGAATTCCTGAGCAAAAATGTTGCCTTGTGGATATCTTCACAGAACCACTCCTTCTTCTGGCTCTCATCCATTGTCCTCAACCAAGTGTAGTCCATCCCATCTCTTTCCTTGCTGCCATTCCAAACATTGCTGCTACTGCTGTCACTGCTACTGCTGCTCAAGCTGCTGCTAATCCCTCCTAAGCCTTCTTGCCAGACCAAGCCATAATCTTGATCTTGGCTTAAAGGCTTAGAAGCATCTACTGATAGAAACCTACCCCGGGCTAGGTTAAGGGAGCCCATACTGAGCAGTGCTGAGCTATGGGCTTACCATGGCTTGAAATGCTGCTGATTCTTCTAGGGCCTGGCCCAGGCCAATGAACTGTATAGTAAATCATGGGCCTTTTGGCTTTGGATTAACATCATACATAGTTTATGCTATATATAAGTAGGTAAAAAAGTGCTACTTAAAAGTGTGTTTATGGAGTACCTGTGCTAAAACTTGCAGCCATTTCAAAAAAGGCAATATGCATCATTTCTGGCTAAACTAAGTCTATGGGTACTCAGCAATTTGCCTATATGTTTACTTCAAAGTCAGTGTTTTCAGATTTGCCCTTCACTTCCATGTGCTCAGGGAAAGCAGGGTCTGACAGTAACGGGGGAGAAGTTGTGGGATACAGGTCAAGGGGGCCATTTGACACCCCCCAGAATTATTATCATTGCTATAGCAGTAGGAGTGGGGAAAAGTCGAGGCAAACCTACAATAATTAGATTCTACACCTGGAAAATGATTTAAAAAAATACATTTTCTATATATAGAGTCTAATTGGGGGTTGTGTTATATATGAGTAACTGCAGAAATTAAAATGCTAACAGTTGCAAGTAATACAGCTTATATGGACATGTACAGATATAATATTGCTTTATTATGACAGATTAATATATATCTATAGATGCATATGATATATCAATCTGCAAATTCTATTCAGGTTTTTGAAGGCCATCTTGATAATAAACTTTTCAATTTATTTTTGCACTGTGGCTTCTGTCTTCAGCTGGGATGCTCAATGAGTTTAACAATTGGAAATATATCAGGGTGCAAATCCTATTTCACTTTTTATGCCTCTAAATGTAACTGTGTAAGAGCCATTTTTGCCAGTTACTTAGGTTTTAAATCTAATTTCCACATGCACAGCTAGACTTGTTATTTTGAGCCTGCTTGGAATTGCTCTGCTATGGTCACGTAAGCTCTGTGGCAGTTCTGTTCTGACGGGGTAGGCATATAGCTGTGCGCACGCCCTACAAAATATGGCAGAAGACAAATTAGGTAGCCCAGCTTTTTGACACTCCCACCTTTAAGCCTAATAGCCTAATCCACTTTGGCAGGGCGAGGCGCTTCGCACCATGCAGGCTGCACACTGTGGAGGTAGCCCCAATCCTCCCCAACTGCATGGGCTGTGTCAGTGGCACATTGCAGATGGCCTCCCACTGCTGTCATGTGCCCCACCCTGCAACTCTTACCACAGAGGCTGTGCAGGTTGCACTGGCAGCATGTAGACTCCAGACCCTCTCTCATCATGCAGCAGCAGGAGAGGTAGCCACCAGGGCCCACAGGCCACACATTAACCCCTTGTGGGGTATGTGTGACTTACCCAGGACACAAGAGTCACACATTTTAGACCTCCCTTTACCCAGAGCGTGTTTTATCCCCTATCTCTCACTACCCAGCAAAGTGTCCTAATCACCAGGGAGTAGTGTAACTGGGGGGAAGGTGCACTGGGGAAGCAGCTCAGGTACCGCTTTTGGGGTGGGGGCACAAAAATAGCCACCACTGCCAGCAGAACAAGAACTGGCACTGCCCCATGTGCCAAAGCTGCCCAGGGTACAAAACTGTCATGATATGCTTTTGTCACCATGCTAGGAGTAAGAGACAAACAAATACCTTCTGCTTTCCCTGTTGAAGCTGTTCCATTTGGCAACAAAGCAGGTAAGATGCATAGGAATGAAAGGGAAGGAAATGCAAGGGAGTCTGTGTCTCAGACTGGAAGGGACATGGCTCTGGGTTCTGACTCCTGCCTCACTTCTGTCTATCTGTTCTATCCAATTACTATTAAATGCAGAAATGCTATGGACAGGGAGGGGGGAGGCTAGAACTTTAAGTCCCATCTCTTCCAAGGCAAGGTTACTGCTGAAAGCTATTCTTCATAACATCAGGTACAAAATATAACAAAAAATAATCTAAAGGATAGGTCAACACTGGGTGAAAAAAAGTATTATGAACCTGTTTCCCTGAATGGATAAAAACAGATCAAGTAGGATTTAGGCCCAAGAGCTTTGGGCCCCAAATCTTCAGTTTTGCTGATCCTCCATTCCTATGGGTCCAATAAAAAAGTATGTAGGAGAACCCATTTTCCAGCTTTAGAGTAGGGGTAAAGCACTGGAGTTTAACAACTGATCTCACAAAGTGGTTTGAAGCTGCAAAGGGCCATTGCTTCTTGAGCTGGAAAGCTCAGTTACCAGCCTTCCACCAGATACCAACAGGAACAAGTAGAGCAAATGGCACATAGGAGGGGCCTGTGACCTTGAGAGGACACTAACCAGAACCCAGAGGCTCTTGGAGTGGTAAGTACCCTGTAAGGAGGTATGTTTTCCATACAGGTGTTTTGTTTTCTTTTCTAGCTCTCTCTCCATCTCTTCTGCTTTAAGTATGAGTAAAGTTTGCCTGTTCTGAGAATGTCCTGTGTACACCTTCTGTTTTACTTGTCTGAATTGTCACAAGGTTCTCAAAGTATTAAACAGTAGGCCAGAGTAGCCATATGGGTGGAGCATGCTTAAGCTACTGCAGATTTCAGAATCAGGGCTGGTTTTGGAGCTTAGGGCGGGAAAATTGTAAAGTCCCCCATTCCAAAAATGGAGTAATAGGCAGGAGGTAAGTTCCCTGGGAATGTGCTGCCAGTATGTTCAAAAGCCTGATGTGCAGCTACAGCTGGAGTTCAGCCAGGACTCTAACAATTATTTACTGTAATATATTTGAAACTTTCATTTAATTGAAGTCAGAGAATCTTGTGACAGTCAAAGGTTACAGGGGATTAGAGATATCAAACAAATCCTTGTGACCTGAATTGAAATGGATTAATCTGAGTAACAATGACAATCAGATAAATGGTTTTAAACACTGATAACATTTGAAATGACTACTTACAAACCCTTGTCTGGCAGATAATCTTCATCACTAGGGTGACACTTTAATATAATTAACAACTGTAATTACTAATGCTATTTCAGAGTAAGCTTATTCATTTCTTACATCTTGTTGCTTAGCCTCAGTAAACCTGTACTGCTAATAACTGACAACACTGGTCTTGATGATTAGCATTAGTTTTCTTGGTGGAAGATTTAATTGCTCTGTTCTTTACTGATATCACTAGCACACATACACTTCTTTATTTTTCCTTGGTCTCTTCCCACAAGTTCTTATAGCAGCAAACAACTTCAAGGTTTATTGTTTTGCAGTTGCATATAATTACAAGAAATGCCATTTAGCTCCAAGTTATTTTTTTAAATACCCAGTACTGCATAAAACTAATATGATATAGTATTTATCTTTCGTTTTTGTGCTCAGCAAAATTTGGAGAATGGAAGCTTGAGGGATTGTGTGAATATGAAATCTGGCCAAGAGCTACTGGCAACCTTAGTTAAAAAGCTTGTTATTGAATCCTATCTCCTAATCAAGAACAGGGCATTAAATGTGCACAGTAAATGTAGTGAAGCATCAGGAGCTGATTATTTAGATCAGTTTTCTGTTTTAGAAGGGGGAAATCAAATAGTTGGACTTAGGATATGCCATTTTTATAACAGTGCGGTCATTAATTCTAGCAGTCAACACACTGCAGTTTTGATATATTACAAAAGCGTTTAGATAAATCTGTCTCTTGACAAAGCAAATTAATTAAGAAAGCAAATTTGTAATATTTCTCCTTTTTCTGGTAAGTTGCATGAAGTTATAAATAACAGAATGTGAAGAGGATTTTCCTTCCCTTGTTCTCATTCATTTTTGTAAAGATTAATGATGAAGGATTAAGCAGAGCCTCCTCAGGTGCCAAAAGGAGTGGCGTATATGTTAACATTCCTTTGGAAGCCGTAGCTGTGACTCCAGGAAATTAATTTACAATTCATTTTAATGTTTGCGACTGACTTCCTATTACGTCTTCCAAAGAGTTACAAGAGAGGCAGAAGACATAAAATCTTGCAAAAAAATCCTATATAATAAATGAGATCAAGCTGTTCCTACATCAGAGGAAAAATGTAGAAGCTGTTTTCTCTTCCCTTTCTTCTGTCTTCTTCATCTTGCTTAAAATACACAGTAACAGTTTTGCCAGTTGGAATATAGAATGCCTTCCTGATTGTAGCATATAATTAAAACTTCCCTTTCTACTGTTTTTCCATATCAATTTATGAAAGATCTACTTGAATTTGAGGAAAAATGACATCTGGCTTTCATGGCTTTGTGTGGGCTGCTGAAACATAGAAACTAGTTCGGGTCTTTTTTTTAACTGAATCAAGCATGAAATAACTAATGTTTCTTACTCACTAGGATCCAGTGCCTTATGTTAGGATGGGAAATAGATCTTACAATGATCATCCAAATTGCTGCAGTGTTATCAGAGCACATTTGTAGTGTTTTGGTTTGCTACTGAGAATATTGCAGTGTTTTGTTATAAAGGCTGTTAAAGGTGAAAACTTGTTTTTCAGTTCCGGTTTCTGTGTCTTTAATTAAGAAATAAAACAAACCAATATAATGACTACAATGTACAGTATAGGAGATATATTTTATAATAAAAACCTGCCAGCCCTGCCAAACTACTCTGGATGATGAAAGAGCTGCAAATATAGAAAGCTAAAGACATCTGTTTTTGGCCAGCATCACTACCACAATACATTTAAACACTGTCCTTGGCAAGAGTCACAAGGATGTTTTACAATAAAGCTCATTAAAAATGATCAATATTTCAGAACTGTTAAAGGCACCCATGAACGTATTTCCTTGATGCAGTTTTAAGAGAGTGGTTGTAAGTTTAACAATTGAACAGCATAATTAGAAAATGGGACAGCTCTCAACATCTCAAGGTCATAAGTAGGATAAACTCAGCCACCATCTGATTCCACTCTCAGTGGGCAGCTACAAAACACATGATGTTGAGACATTGGTCAGGTGAGCACTTTCAATGTAAAACCCAAATTCTCTTCTCAGTGTGTGGCCTGGCTAAATTAGTTGTGGGTGGGTTGGGATGAAGTACTGTTTCTTTTTGGCAAGCTGAAGAGCAGCACGGAAGCCACCTGTGGTGCTCAGCAATCACCCAGTACTTAAGGGACTTACAAGAGCCGTGCAATATTTGGTGCCAAGCTCTCCGGAACAAGGCTGCCCATGACTTTCTGTCTGTGGATGACTGAGAATCATAGATTCACAGAGATGTAGGGCTGGAAGGGACCTCCAGAGGTCATCTAGTCCAACCCCCTGCCTGAGGCAGGATCATCCCTATCTAAACCATAATCGAAACTCTACATAAGACTACTGTCAGCCCTGACACAACATCGATCCTAACCGTTACAAGTAATGCAAGAAAACCATGGAAGCCAATGTCCCGCTTCTATGAAATGTTGTCAATACATGCTCAAGAGATCCCAAATAGAGATTCACCCCCCTCCCTGCACTACAGAGGAAGGTCCATAGTCCATACCAATCCCTACAGTCCATAACAATCTGGCCATGGGGTAAAATTCTTTCCTGATCCCAAATATGGCCATTGATCTGACCCTGAGTAGAGGAGAAGACCCTTCAGCCAGGGACTTCTGGCTTTGGTCCTATCAGGAGCATTGCCACACCTCAATTAAAGTTCCCAGCCTTGGCTGCAGCCAATACCCAGTGCCTATAAGGGAGACTTAAAAACACCTTGACATGTGTAGCATAAAAGTTGGGGTGGGAGGAAGAAGGGGAGAGTGAGCAGGGGCAACTAGCAAAAGCCAGAAGCGTGGATACCCAGGGTAGAACATAAGCATATCTATGCCTAGATCATCCCTGACCACTAGCTCTTCCACCTCTTCTTGAACACCTCCAGTAATGGAGAGTCCATAAGATGCCTAGGCAGTCTATTCCACTACCTCACTGTTCTAACAGTGAAGGAGTTTTCCCAGATAGACAATTTAAACTGACTTTGCTGTAACTTCAAGCTGTTGGTCCACAGCCTCTTCTCTGCATCATGAGGGGAAAGGTGCTTTCCCTCTTCTTTATGGCATCCCTTCAAGTATTTGAAGACTGCTATCCTGTCCCTTCTTAAGCACCTTTTCTGCCAGTTGAATAGCACACAAGGGTCAGGCAAACAAGGTTCCTTGGTGAATATGATATATTTTATTCGACCAACCCAAATAGTTGGAGAATAGTTATTAAGCAAGCTTTCGGGTTCAAAAACCCTTCGTCAGGCTAAGGAAGTTTCAGCAGTTGGTGTGTGCTCTTCCTGGATGGAATGAAAAGTAAAGAAGCCAGGGGCTGGGCTGGCGAGTCAGTTGCCAGGCAGATTGTAATGTATCAAAAATCCAATGTCTATGTTTAGTCCATGAT
>NW_005842029.1:951849-961679 GCF_000455745.1 Alligator sinensis | reverse complement strand
GTGCGTTCATTCTGGTGCGCAGTTGTTGTTTGGTCTCTCCTACGTATTTTCCATCAGGGCATTTGGTGCATTGGATGAGCTATATTACATTTCTGGAGGTGCAGCTGTAAGATCCAGGAATGCTGATGGCTCTGTTGTGGGGTGTAGTAATAGTGGGGGTGGTGGAGATGTGGGGGCAGGTTTTGCATTTCTTGTCATGGCACGTTCTGGATCCTTTTGGTGTGTTCTGGGCTTGAGGAAGTTTGCTTCTGGTGATGAGGTTAGCGAGGTTTGGTGCTTGTTTGAAGGCTAGGATGGGTCCAGGAAGAGCACACACCAACTGCTGAAACTTCCTTAGCCTGATGAAGGGTTTTTGAACCCGAAAGCTTGCTTAATAATTATTTTCCAACTATTTGGGTTGGTCTAATAAAAGATATCAGATTCAACCAAGGAACCTTGTCTGCCTATGTCCTTAGACTAATATGGCTACAACCTACATGCCTGTAACAAAAGGGTCAGAGCACTTTTGAACTTCTGCAGACCTCACTGTACCCTGTGGAATTCTAAATGGACAATCTGTGAGGATTTATGAGGATATATGTGTCAATGAGATGGATAGTGACCTGGAAAGCAGCAGGCCACCCTGGATTCTAATCTAGAGCCTTGCTTCCAGCTCCCCTCTATCTCTCTATCAGTTTTATCCAATGATTATCCGACCCTACCAACTATGAAACTATTATTAAATGTAGATGTGGCTCAGCTTCAGAACAGGAGCACTAGAGAAGAACCAGGATGATGTGTGGTGATTAGAACGTTTTACTGGGAGCTCAGACGGACAGAGATTCAAGCCATTCTGGGCATGGGAGAGAGTGGGAAACCTGGGTCTCCTGTTGCTTGGTCAAGTGCCCTAACCACCCATGTGGTAGGACTATAAACAGAAGGGTTTTTCTCTTGTTCAGGGAATTACGCTGGTGCATACATATACACAGCTCTGTATCCACCCAGCCAGTGCATAACTAACTGAGCATACTCAGCTTATAGATTCATAGATTGTTAGGGGCTGGAAGGGACCTTGCAGATCACCAGGTCCAGCCCCCCACCCAGCTCTAGGCAGGAAGACAACTGGGGTCAAGTGACCCCAGTGAGGTGACTGTCCAGTCTCCACAGTCAACACAGTTGCATGGATTCGTTCACTTTGCTTATGTTTTACACTGCACCAAAAAGATGCAACTGCTAAGTCTTGCCTGACAGCCCGTTACTGGCCGTAGTTTGATGCCTTAGGGCTGATAAGTCTGTAAAAGGTACTTTTCAGTACCTGAGTTCCCACGCCCTTATTATTACATGCACTTGAAATGCAAAAGAACATTTAATCATATCTGACCCCAAAGAGCAGACTACCATCCTGCCAGGTTTATGCAGTCCGTGAATTTGAGAAAACCCTTAGGAATTAGGTGTAATGTCATAAGCACTTTAATATATGGTCTTGTTGCTTTAACAGTGCATTTGTTCGTCTGAGGATTTCTTATAAAGCAATTAATTCCTTCCAAGAACCACGAGCTCCCTGAGGAATAGCTTGTACATGTATGTTTGTGTGTCCACACTAGACAGCTATTAGAATCAAAAGCTGTGCAGAAGTGTAGAAATATGCCACTTAACATGGCTGGATAAGTGTTGTTTAGGCATATAAAGTATACAGAATTCTTTTAAAGGTATACTTTAAAAAATAAGGCTAACTTCCAAATTTCTCCCTGCATGCTGACATCAATTCATTGTGTTTGTATAGTGAACTTGCTTCAGTTTGTTTTCCACATTTCAGAGTTTCAGCTCTAGTAGAACTCAAAGCCCCATTTTTGTAATCCTCATGTGTCCTTAACATCCTTATATCTGTGGTACTTGCTGATGTTCAGTGATTACTTTATGGTTAAAGTATCAGGAAGAAACCTGCTTTATTCTGTGTACAGTTCCAGCTGGCAGCATACAACAAGAGCTTCACCACACCATGCCCAGAGCATGGACTGAAAACTTCACCCTTAAAAGTACAGCCCCCGAATCTATACCACTTTGTGACTGTATTTCATGTTTCATAGCCCTGTTCCTGACCTCAGAAAGCCCGTGTAGAACAGAACTGCAATACAGAGGAAATTTAGACTTTCCTCCTGAAGTCTGTGCTGACCAAACACCCCCCACTACATGCACACATATTGTGGAACAGCAGCAGCAGGTTACTGAGTTCAGTATCTTCTATGGTTGGGAGATCTACTGAATTTACCATAAGTGTCTTATAGCTAGTGAAAAATTTTCTAAATAAATACAGGAATCTAATTTAGAAGTTCTCAATTGAGACTAATATGATAGGTCAAGAATAAACTTCAAGACCTAGCTTTTATCTACTGGAATCATGATCTGCTCAATGCCTGTATTTAGCACTTAACACACCAGATGAGAACAGTAACTAAAGGAAAGAACAGTGCACCAGTAACCACTGTGATATATCTTCTGTTCTGGAACTAGAGCGGGTGCCTAGGAAATAGCTAGGCTAAATCTTTGCATACCAAGAGGCTTCCACGCTAGGGAAACACCTTCTTGGGAGACTTCTGAGGTAGGATTTCTGCTCTTTTGCTCTACCAGAGCCCTATTTTTTTCTTAATGTAGAAATGGGCCAGATTAGGAAGCCTATTATTAGAGTATATATATACAGATAGTGGATGAATTCCCGCTTAAATTACAGCACTTGCAACAGCTAGGCTATGTTTATGGTGCTACGTCAATGTCCCAGACCATGTAATTATGCCATTCTTTGATTCGCAAAGGACATAGGAATGAGGCCATGGTATTTCTGGCACTACTGTGCAATTCCCACATGCATCAGTTTCAATGGGCAATTGTAATTCCTTTGTCATCATCACAAGTGTGGAAGCATCTCTCATTTCTCAGAAGACAACCTGGTATAGTGGTATTGCTTTTGAACACACAGGGCATGTGTAGATGAGTATGCACATTTGGTTTTTGTGATGCCACAAACCTCATGCTCTGCATATGCAGGCATTTGCTGCAGTGCTAATTTGCAGTACAGTGGCTTTTTTGACACTGGGAGATCCTGGTGTCAAAAAACCTGTGCCAGAAAAAAGTGGGGCGGCATACATGGCTGCAGCATACACCACCTGAAACCAGAACCTGGCCATCCAGAGCCTCACTCCAGCTGCCATCCAGAATCTGCATGCCTGAATCACCACTGCTGCAGACCTGGGAGGCCCCCAGGTAAGGCTGCTGGCCCCATCTTCCTCTATCCCACCTGGGGCAATTTGCCACGTACCAGAGCACGAATGCAGGGGCTGCTACAAGTAGCAGTGACACAGATATATTCCTGGGAAATGCTTGTTCCTGCTCATGGGGATGCACCCACATAGGTTCAGAACTCAGTCATGCTTACTTCACATCTAATTACATCTCACAAAAATAAACCCCCTATGAGCAGGTGCATCTGTTAGGTGCCCCTTCTTTCCCAGTCTGTCTTAGTCCTCCTCTCCACTCACCTGCTATGCCTTGATATTAAAGGAATAACAAAAATGGAGGAGATCAGCAGTCAAGTTGTTCTGCACTGGAATGTATGTTTGTCATGGCCTTGTGCACAGGGCTCTGCCTCCCCTGCACCCTGTCCTCACTACACCTGGTTGGGTTGGTGTTGATCCCGTCTTTGTCAGCATGTCCTGTTCCTCAGGCAAGCTGAGTCAGCTCACCCCCACCTGGGTGTTTCTCTTTTGAGAACTGATTCATCCTCACTCAGTCTCTTTTCATTGCTCCTTTCTTGGAAGAAATCTCAACCCTTCTTAGAGTCCTTACACGACTACTTCCTACTTGGAGAAGTTGTCGTTATTCAAGTGGGCTCACTCAAACCTCTCCAGGAAGCAAGTCCACTATTAATCCAGTAACACCCTCCCTCCCACCCTTCTGTTCAGAGGGTTACAGCTTCTATTTTGGCCTCTGTTAGTCGGCCACCACCAAGATTCTCCTTGCTGATCCTCCTCCTGGCTTCTGGGTGCTCAGTCCCAGTCTGGGCTTTCCAAGTCCTCAGTTTTGCTCTGTAGCTCTGCATGGACCATGCAGCAGCCTCCCGCAGCCTGCTCCAATTCCCTTCCTGGGGAAGGTGTCCAGCAGGTCTTTTACCTTGCCTTCTAACTTCTCAGCCAATCAGCACCAGCTCCCAGTGCTGGCCTCCTTGTGTGCCAGGGAATCCCTTCTGCTTCCCATAGCAGCGATTCCATTGTGGCTTGGCAGGCTGGCCAGCTCTGGGTCCCAGTAAGAAGTTATTTTTTCTTTTTTTCCTTTGGGAACAGGGAAAAAAACAACTATGATGCCTTTTTTTTTTTTTGGCCAAGCAGCTTGGGCACAATGGAAAGGGGTGGGTGGCACTTGTTTCAAGCAGCTTGGGCACAATGGAAAGGGGTGGGGGGCACTTGTCCTTTTAGCAGTGGCCTTGGTATCATTGCTGAGGCAGTGTAGGTGTATCCACCTGTTCATTACAGCTGTAAAATGTAGTTGTTGTTTGACATCTGGAAGAGAAAGACATGAAGAAGGGAAAGAAAAGGATGTCCTTTATTTAATGAGTAGACTAACCTGAGTGACCTGTAGGAGGCATCTTCCTCAAATTCTCTCATTATGAAAGATCGAATGTGGAATTATGAGTAACTTTCCAACTTTCAGTCTTAGTAACAGCACACTATGAAAATAATACTTAAAATGCCTTCTGTGTTTTGTAGGAATTCCTCTGGCTCACATGTTGAATGATAGCTTAGGCAAGTTTTTCTTCAGCTCTTTTAGATTTTGCCACATACAGTAAAGCTTTAAATAACTGTGTGTTACCCACTGTTTTCAGGCACATAAAATTACGGTCTTTTTTACAGAACTTTGGGCCTTTATTTAATAGAGTCTTCTATCGGATAGGACTGCACTCTGTAAAAAAGGACACGCTTTGAGATAAAATCTGAAGTGACAGCTTTCAGCATGCCCATTATCCAGTAGTTCTGACGGCTGGATCCTGCAGTGTAAATAACAGATTACATATGGCAGGGAGTATAGAGAGAGCAGAAAAGGTGCTTAAGAGGCTTATTACCACTTAATTATACATATACCTTTGTAATGGTCATCTGCAAAGAACAGTGGAAAATGTGATTTATTCTTAACCTATAAATGACTACATTTTCAAAGTACCCCTCCTTTCCTTAAAAAGTGATTATAAAAGAATATCCATTTTTGATGGATAGAACACATTCACTGTGTGTTTCCAGTTGTATCCATCCACTTTTTGTGACTGAGCATAGCCCTTATGAATTAAGAAAGGTGGGGATTCCTTAAGTCCTTAAGTGCTCCCTTTTGGTGCATGCCCAGGAGAATTTCTTAGTAAGTGATAGAACAAACCAGGAAAGGGTTTTCTTTTACCATGTAAATGTAAAAATGTTGGTGGAAAATTAAACCTTAAAATATTTCAATGCACTGTCTTTTTTGGGTCTGAATATATCAGTTTTGAAATGTTGCTGCAGAGCTTCACAGGAGTTTTATTTTGGCTGTCTTCTGCTCCCATTCTCCTCTGTTGTTTCCCAGGTCAGACTTCATTTCTTAAAATACTCTAGGGTCTTCCCTAGTGCAATCTAAAGGGCAGGAAAGCTTGGATATTTACCTGTTCAGTTCTTGGCTATGTCCATGGTGCTCAGTGTCATCATTGTTCAATGCTCATTGAAGTTGCTGGTGTACTTCTGGGATGAATTGGAATCATTGTAGCTTATAAGGGGTTTAGAGCTGATGTCTTGGTTTGTTTCCTTTGTTAATTTATTGGCTATGAAGAAGTAGACAACAACAGCTGGAGAAGTATTTCTACTGAACTCTAAGAACTTTAAACAATAGGGGCATAAAGCCTCGACTATATTGTTAGTTTTAAATTAACTCTGTCTTTTCATTTCCCTGTGTAATTAATTTCTTATGTAATAATTTATTGCATTTATTTTAGGAAAACACAAAAAAACCTGGCGGATAGTAGAATAAGCAGTGGGAACACATCTGTCCTGACACTTTTACTTTACACTCCAACAAAATTAATCTAATATGCTGTGATTATTTATCAGATAATATGCTCCATTATTTACATTCTTCTGCTATATGTGCATATTCAAATATTCTCCTAAAATATTAACAGAGGGCTAAACACCAAACTGTCCTGAACATGGGGATTCAACTTCCTGCCAAATTTCTGGCCATACAGCACAGGAAGGATTGCAAAGATGACTTACCTTACAACTAATTAGGAGGGGAACTCATATTTGTCATATTTAGGAGCAGGAACAGATGTTTCATTAATGTAGAACAGAGTATTCATTATGAATCACTCTGGGACTGATCCAGAGTCACTGAAGTCAATGGAAAGACTGCTATTGACTTTTAATAGATTGGACCCTCTGTGCAGAAAAAGCAAATGCTGGGACTGAAAGACAGCTGACAATTATACTTATATCACATAGTCAACATCTGTTAAAAAGAAGGATCTTCACAAATGCCATTATATAAAGGAAAGCTATTGCCATGCAACTGTTTGTTTCATTGTTCTTCAATTTTGCTTAAAATGTGGATTTGAACTTTTAAAAGAAATTTTGTCATTCATTTGCTAATACTGTAGATAATACAGATTAATTACTCTTTAATATGTCACCAGTGATGATATCTTAAGTATCTTAATGGACCTCACTGGGGACAAGGATGGTTTTCAGTATGTAACTAGGGACAGGCTGCTGGCCCTGTGCACTGATTTAGCACTGAATGGTGGTCCCTGCAGGGAGCCTGTGCCATGGTGGCAGCAGCCAGGATACAGGGAGACTAATCTGTGGCATTAGCAATCAGAGTCAGGTGAAACTCACCAGTGCTTAGCACCTCGCTGTCCCTCCATCTCTGGCATCTCTGCCCAGGTTGTGAAATTTGCTAGTTATGCCTCTGTTAATTCTTATTCTTATGGTTTAAGCACTGTCCCAATGATGAGATATAGCGTGCAGCTCTTCTAACAAACATTGGACCTTCTAACAAGCTGTGGAGGTAGCCCCCACAATCCTCCCCAAGTACATGGGCTATGTCAGTGGCACATTGCAGATGGCCTCCCATTGCTGGCATGTGCCCCCCACCAACTCTTACCACAGAGGCCGCGCCGGTTGCACTGGCAGCATGTGGACTCCAGGCCCTTTCCCATCATGCAGCAGCAGGAGAGGCAGCCACCAGGGTCACACATTAACCCCTTGAGGGGTACGTGTGACTTACCCAGGAAGCAAGAGACACACATTTTAGACCTCCCTTTACCCAAAGCGTATTTTATCTCCTATCTCCCACTACCCAGCTGTATTGAAGCTGTATCCAAAGGCCATTTAAGTTACTGGAAACATTTGAAATGAATGAATGGGATTTGGATCAAACCCTTCTAGAACTGTAAAATACTAATACAACTTAGAATACTTGCATTTATCTGCATTGTTATATAGAATTTTAAAAGGTGAGAAACATAATAGTATTTACTTACATGGCACCTTTTAACAAAAGCCAACGAGTGACTTTTCAGATAGTTTAATAAGTTGTAAAATGCCTTGTAAGATAGTGTTGGCGCATATACACGAGTTGCTAAAAGTGCAGTAGACTAACTCTACTGTGCATTAGTATGTCACGGCGAAAGCCATGCTAATGCACTAATGCACAGCAGAATTAGTCTACTGTGCATTAGCGTCACTTAAAAACCATGCACCAGTGCTAGTGCACAGTAAAGCCAATTATTGCACAGAAATTACAGTGCATTAATGCAAGCATAGATGCTCTCAGTGAGTATTATTATACAGAAGAGTAAATTAAGGCAAATGGAGGATAGGAGTTATTCAAATTTACATAGAGTCTTTGGGAGAACTGATTAGAACCCTGAAGTCCCTCAGCTTTAATCCAGAAAACACTAACTTTCCTGCTAGCGTTATACTGTTTTGGTGCTGAGTTATTTAGTAAAATTATGTATCAAGTTTTCTGTTTGTACACATACTGTATATCCAGGCCTAAATTTCAGTAAGACCCATAATAGATGTGACTTAATTGCAGAGTTCTGCCCACATTGCAGTATGTGCTAGGAGAAACGCAGTGTCACAAATTAAAAAGAAGATGGATAACTTAGCACATGGGAAGTACCCAAGAGAGAAGCTGTCACATTGAATAGAAATATTAAGTGGAATCCCATATCCTGTCAGTCAGCACTTGCATCTCTGATGTTCCTAATTTATGTGAATGACTCCGAGGCAGGCATAAACTGTGTGAACTGGTTCAACTTGCTGACAGTGCAGAACCAAGAGAACTAATGAGCTTCAGGTGAAACACAGAGAAGGAAGGATTTTCAAACAGATGTCTGACTGACCTGACATAAGTCTACTGTCATTTAACTCTGACATATTGGAAGCAATAAAACATATTGATCCTTTAAAAATCACTAGTACATTATAAAATGCAGTCAGAGGAAAAGGGGGAAATATTCTGAAAGACCTGACAACAGAATATGCAATAACTCTCTTTGGTGGGGAGAGGAAATGAGTCATAGCTCTTTTTCTTCCCCCTTCCAAATATTACTTTTCCATGAGCTCAAAGTACTTCACCTTGGATTCATAGGAGTTCAATCTGATGTCTGTCTGTAACAATCCATGCTTACTGTACGTACATACAACCCTGAGAGGAGGTAATGGCATTCAAATGGAGCCTGTGGTTTACTAGATGAATTTAATTATTTCTGGTTTGTTTTTTCCCTAGGGGCTACTTTTTGGTGGAAGGAATTCAATATTAGTACTTAGATGACTTGCAATATAACAAGCAACACTGCTGAGAGCATACGAAAAGCTGTGTTCAATTATAGCTCAGTGAAGTCAGGAAGGACAATGAGGTTACATCTGTTATTCACAACCTTCAACAGAGAAAACTAGGTTACACATAAAACTGAATCTATAGGAATAATGGAGATGTTGAGATTAAGTATACTTACAATTCTCATTGGGGACTGACTGCCTAGGATTACTGTTCTCTCAATCACTGTGGAAAAAGATTGAAGGCATGCATTTGCAGAAGTGACTAGTGACTCCTAATAGCTCCATCTTGGGGGGTGCTCACCTTAAAAGGATCTGATTTTCAGAGTGGGGGGCAGTATATATTTTTTGTAAATCAGACTTCTTTAATATGTCTTATAAAAGGCTTCCCAAAATTAAAATGCCCACAAATTATTAGCTGCTTTTGAAAATTTAGGTTTTGAAAATTAGTTTAATGGTAAATAATGCAGTGGAGGTACAATGTAGCTCTATCTTGGCAATTGGCCAGGAGGTAAAATAAAATAATGGGTCCTCTCACCAATTTTTATGTTCTGACTTTGCTGAGGGACTTTTTGCTTGCTTGCTTGTTTTGTTTTGTTTCATTTAGATTTTACCCAGGGGTCATTGCAGCCCTTTTACCATGTGACTGATAAAGAGAGTAGTATTAATATAGACTGGTTCTGTTGAATGAATTATCCATAAGTTAAGGAGATTTGAATTCATGGTTCCCCCAGAGTTACAATAGTACATCTCTAATGGTACATGCAATTCTTAGTAATTAAAAAAAAAGTTATGTTTCAGCTGCTGCTTTGGCTGGACATCTTCCCAGACAAGCATAGACATGTTCAGGAGAAATAAGTGTACTGTAAAGGCTGTTTTAGTGGCTGGTGAGAGACTGTTTACCAGTATCTTGTGTGTGTACACACACAAACACACACACACACACCTGGTAGGAGGGCACTGGGGGGGGGGGGGGGGGGAGTGTCCTCCCCTGCCAGC
>NW_005842029.1:926536-951834 GCF_000455745.1 Alligator sinensis | reverse complement strand
TTGCTGGCCAGCCCCATCCCCGCTGCCAATGCCGATGCCGGCTTCTGTGGGTGCCCCCCAGACTCAAGAGGCACACAGACACACACTAGTTCTGTCAATTTAAAAAGGGTTTTCATGATCATGTGTGCATGCTCTCTTTTCATGTTTTAGGGTTTTGGTATACACACACATACACGCATACACACACGCACACAATCTTTCTTAAAATGACAGAGACTTCATAGAGAGTCAGAGACAGTCTTTAGATGAGAACTTGATAGAAACAATTCTAGGCCTCCCCTACACTTGTAAAGTTAAGCTACTGTTTGTAGCTTGTTAGATTTTCACTAGTATTTGTGTCTACTTTTACAAATATACCTTTAATCACACCCCATCCCAGTTTTGAACAGATTTCAGTTTTGAACAGGTTTCAGTTTGTATCACACCTATTTACTCTCTCAACCAAAAGAGAAATAGTAAAACAAAAGATTGATTCCATAAGCACTTTGCTCCAAGATAGACTTTCATTAAAGAAATAGGAAAAGTACAAAGCTTCTGAAAGGAAGTAGCAGTATACTTCCTCAGCATCAGGGTGCATAAACATGATTCTTATGTTTAAAATCAGATTTAAGAAAATAAATAGATTTCCCCTTTTAAATATAAACAGATTTAGAATTCGATTGGAATATATATATAAAGATCTAAACTTCCCATAACCTGTTTAAATAATTAAAAATAAATTAAAATATTATGCAGTGCACATTTGCTGTCATTAGTTTAACAGCAGTTAGATTACTGAATTGGTGGAGATCACTGGCTAAGCACTTGAAATAAGAGTCTATTCAAGGGACAGACTTTTGTGAGCAGTAGCCCCTTCTGAGGTTCAGTAAGAATAGTTAATTCATTTTAGTTTATTTAACTAGCTTAGTTCAAAGTTTAGCTCATACAATCTTACAAAACAATCTTACAAACAGAATTGATGTAG
Source organism: Alligator sinensis (assembly GCF_000455745.1). NCBI lineage: Eukaryota > Metazoa > Chordata > Crocodylia > Alligatoridae > Alligator > Alligator sinensis. Next base: position 950,870 of record NW_005842029.1, on the reverse strand, counting down.
GAAAGCTTGTTTTCCTGTCACCTATATAATAAATTTGGTGCCATACGATGTGATCTGCTAATTCTAAAAGCAGGAAGGACATGGTAACCAGAAATAATCAGTTTAGTTCACTAAGTGTAGATCATAGTTCCTTTTTTCCCTTTGGTTGTAGCTACTTTTAAAATTATATTTCCAGCACATTTAAAGTAGTTTTAACTAATGAAAAACAATTTTAAAATGCTGGTTTTGTACATTATAATGGAATTCCAATATCCATTAAGTTAGAACTGAACAATCATCTAGTAAAAAATGCAGCATTAAATGGTTTCTAACATGATACAAATATAAAAAATAACAACTTGAATATATAAGCACCCCCACACCTAACTGTTTTGTTTGAATAAGTGTTTATGAATATAATGTATTGTCATGATTAACCAGAAGATAAACCAAATTCAACTATTTTTAGGCTATATATAATTACAAATCAACCAATGAGAATCAAGCTTTGTTTAGAAAAATGGCACTCTCCACTGCCTGCGTGTCACAGCAGAAAGCACCTCTGTGAAGTATTTCCCTTCCATTTTCCCTTCCACGACTGAAGCTATTTTAGAGTGGAGCTAAGCATAGGCCATTAAGCATGTCAGAGAGAGAGAGAGAGAGAGAGGCTAGGAGTGGGGGTATGTTGTGATTCTGTTAGGTGGCTAAATTGCTTCGTTTGAGGGATTTGGCACATCTAGTGGCAAGTCAGCTAGATCTTTGTTCTTTATTATGGTGTCCCCAGGTGCAGCACAGAAGAATGTAAATACAAAACAAGCTTAAAATCAAGGTTTCCTGCTTGTTGATTTAAATCGTGATTAAACCCTGTGATTTAATCTGTCCAGACTGGCCAACATGGGCACCAGGCTTGCAGAAGTGGGGGCTGGAAAGTTGCCAGCGTGGATCCTAACACCCTTTTCTCATTGCTCTAAGTAGGTTTCTTCTGTGCGAGAAACAATCCAGAGCAATATTTGTAAATCATTTTGGGATTCTCATATTAAATGATGTTCTAAAGCTGAGAAATACAACTTCTACTATGTCTCATGCTATGTTATAATAGTATGTATGTATGTATCCTAATCAGTAGCTTAACTAGGATGGGGTGACTGGGCAGCAACCTAGGGAGCCAACTTGGGGGTTGGGGTGGGGAGTGGGGAAGTACTGCCACTATAGCCTCACAATTGCACCAGCAGTATGACAGCAGCCAAAAGGGTGAAGTTGCACATTACACTTAGACCATACTAAGAGCACTTATAACTTGAGCATCAACATGGTAAAGCTCGTGAACTCATGCTAAGTGCCTTCTCAGTTTGTCAAAGTTACGCCACTTCAGGCAAGGTTTAACTCAGGGATGTGCTATCTAGCTCATATTAGGGTAACTTCAGCCTACTCCACAGGGATAGAATGAGCCATTTGTAGGTCCTCCAGCATCCCAGGATACACTGCTCCCAGCCTCTCCCCCCTGAAGTGTCTCCTATCCATGCCCCTGCTCACTAACCCTCTAGTGGCAATTCAGAGCTGGGCAGGCAAGAAATGGTATTAACCCTTAATGTGAGACTGCTCACAGGATGTTCTAACTTTAACACTGCTTAACATCCCACAGATTTAGCAGAGTCTATGTGTAATGTGTAAATTTACCTAAAATCCCTACTGCCCTGGGTGCCTAGCTGTGTTATCCCTCTGGCTCTAGCCACAAGGCCTAAAACTAATATAGATTGTTTTTAGTTTTCCTTACCCTTATCAGGAGGTACAGGATGTATGTGTGCTTTGTGGCTTTTTTTTTCCCCAGCCATGTTCACTGCGGGGGGTGGGATGCTTATCTGCTGATGTAGTAGCACTGTGTTCAGTCTCTATGAGCAATGTTTAACAAAGTGTATCCTTATCCCGTGTGATGGTGCTGTGTCACATCAGAATTTTATATTCACTTCCTCAGTGCTACGACTCTTTATAGCACATTTTAAATGCCATTGTTGCTCAATCACAGAAAAGAAGTGGTGTCCATTGAAAATGACAGATTGACTAAAATGATTGACCCTGCCTCTTTACTCTGAAACAATGTGACTTGCTATTCAGTGGGAAACCATCTGCAAGCAGTTTAACCTTGGTGACAATTGGTTTCTTCTGGTTGCTGAGGCAACTCTGTCAGAAAAAGGAATTAGAAATGCTATCAATTTGCAGTTGGCCCATGTTCTTCTGCGGCACAGTTCTGTGAACCCTCTATTGTTCATCTACAGTAAGTGTCAATTTCTGTTGGAGAGGTGAAGTTCACTAATATTAATTATGCGCTAGGATTTGAATACATGTCTTTTCTATGAGAGGAAAAAGCATTTCCTCATGCTTAAGTTTATAACAAGGTTTTCCTCTCTCTCTTTTATTCATTCCATTAATTAAGGAACAGATTATGGCACCTTTTATTCACTATGAGTCACACTTTACTCTGCAAAGAATCATATAACGGTAGCTTTCAGCATGAGTAAGGAACTAAGAAAATGATTTTAAATGTTTAAAACTTCTCCAGCTATTTTCCATTGCCATGCACAGATTTTTAGACTAGTGAGCAATAAATGTTGTTACAGTTGTAAAGTACGTCTAAGACTCAAGTTTTCTTAATCTCTTTATTGCCTTTGAGGTGACAGTAGTAACATATGAAGAATCTTCCTAAGCATGTCAAGTGCTTTACATTGCTTTGTTAATATACATAAATGGTAGAAAAGTATATAATTTATTATGAGCTTCATTAAATTGAAATTAAATATAAGATGAATTCTAAATGAATGCAACAAATGCCAGAGATTCACTTTCCAACGTGAATATATACAGGTAGATTCTCACCTGGTTTAACTTAGTGAAAACCTGTTGAAGGCACCAACTGAGGATCTGGCAATTATTAAGGAAACCTATTGAGATACAAGGAGAGGCTGTGTGTGACTCATTGTATAATGGGACGCAAGTCAGTTCATCTCTCTGTGCTTCATTTTCCTCATTGGTGAAACAGTGATAATATTGCTTATCCATCTTTGCAGATCACTCAAATATATAAAAGGCCAAGGTAAAGTATCACTTAGTACCCATTTTGATGTATTTTAGGATTACAGCCAGACAGGTTACACTTTTCTAACATAAATCCATGCAGTGTAGTGTTTTACAGTATGGGTATTTTTATCAAGTCATTGATTCATGATCTAACATTTAATTCAGGTGTCATTTGTTGGTTATTTTTTGTTTTGCTCAGATCCATTGTGTGCCAATGCATCTTTCTGACATAAGTGCTGCCAAGACCATAAATCCTGAAATTTCAAAAGGTGTTAATTTGAAGTAGCATTTCTGAGCTTCTTACTGAAGAGGGTCACCTGGCTGATGAGACCATTCATCAGTAGCATAACTAGGGGTGGGTCAGAAGGGCACCTGCCCTGGGTGCCAAATTAGGGGTGCTGGAATCATGCCCTCATTCCTGTGTAGTCTGCATCTGGGCAGCACACCTTGCTGAGAACTCCAAAACAGTCCCCAGCTGCTACTGCTTTAAAAGAAACAGAGAGGCAGGCAGAGTACATGTGCTGCAGCAGTTCAACTGGGACTGTTTAGGACTTCTTGGTGTGCATAAGGCTGCTGCTCCCTCTGTCCCCACTCTTGGAATCTGAATGCTTTCCCCCACCCCCAGAACTAGGCATGCCTTTCCCCACCCATAGAGTTAGCCCCAGGCGCCAACTCTGCTTGTTATTTCATAGATTTCATAGATTTCATAGACATCAGGGCTGGAAGGGACCTCGAAAGATCATCGAGTCCAGCCCCCCGCCCAAAGGGCAGGAAGTCAGCTGGGGTCATAGGATCCCAGCAAGATAAGCATCCAGTTTCATCTTGAAGGTGTTCAATGAAGGCACTTGAACCACCTCCGGTGGCAGGCTGTTCCAGACCTTGGGGGCTCAGACAGTAAAGAAATTCTTCCTTATGTCCAGCCTGAAACGATCTTGAAGTAGTTTGTGACCATTCGACCTCGTCATCCCTTGGGGCGCTCTGGTGAACAAACGTTCCCCCAGATGCTGGTGGTCACCCCTGATAAACTTGTAGGTGGCCATCAGATCACCCCTGAGCCTGCGCTTTTTCAGGCTAAAGAGCCCCAGGGCTCTCAGCCTGTCATCGTAGGGTCTGCTTCCCTGACCTCTGATCATGCGCGTGGCTCTTCTCTGGACTCTCTCAAGCTTCTCCACATCCTTTTTGAATTGTGGAGCCCAAAACTGGACACAGTACTCCAGCTGCGGCCTCACTAAGGCCGAGTACAGGGGGAGAATGACGTCCCGGGATTTGCTTGAGAAGCATCTATGGATGCAAGCCAGCGTTTTGGTCGCTTTACTAGCCGCCGCATCGCATTGCAGGCTCATGTTCATCTTGTGGTCAATGATGACCCCCAAGTCTCTTTCTTCCATAGTGCTAGCCAACATAGCACTGCCGAGCCTATAAGGATGCTGCGGGTTTTTTTTCCCAAGGTGGAGAACCTTGCATTTATCGGCGTTGAACACCATCAGATTCTCGTCCGCCCACTTGCTGAGCCTGTCCAGGTCAGCCTGGATAACCTGCCTGTCTTCTGGTGTGGATGCTTTGCCCCAAAGTTTGGTGTCATCGGCGAACTTGGCCAGTTCTGATCGCTTCTGACTCCAGTGTCCACATCATTAATGAAGATGTTGAACAGTATGGGTCCAAGGACAGAGCCTTGGGGGACCCCACTGGTCACAGGACACCACGATGAGTGACTTCCATCGATTACTACCCTCTGGGTCCGACCCCGGAGCCAATTTTCCAGCCAGTGGATCGTGGAGGACCCAAGGCGACAATTGGCCAGTTTCTCCAAGAGGCGATCATGGGACACCAGATCGAAGGCTTTTTTGAAGTCAAGATATATGACATCAATCTCTTCTCCCTTGTCCAGGTGATAGGTCACCTGGTCGTAGAAGGAAATGAGATTGGTCAAGCAAGACCTACCCGCAACAAACCCGTGCTGGCTATCCCTTAAGATGTTGGCGTCGGCCAGTCCATTAAGGATGGCCTCTTTAATAAACTTTTCTAAGATCTTCCCCGGGATAGAAGTCAGGCTGATGGGCCTATAGTTAGCCGGATCCACTTTCCTCCCTTTCTTGAAGATAGGCACCACATTGGCCTTCTTCCAGTCTTCCTCCAGCCTATTTAATAGGTTGGCTTTTTCCTGGGCGTCAGTTGTCAGTTGCCCCATCTGGTTCATTAGGGGTCCAATGTTGCCCCTGCTTTTCCTCCGGCTCCCCACATATCTGAAAAAGGACTTTTTATTGTCCTTGATGCTCAAAGCTAGCTGGAGTTCAGTTGCAGCCTTGGCTTTCCTGGTCTGCTCCCTACAGGACCGGACCAGTGCAGAATAATCCTCCTTGGAGGCGACTCCCATCCTCCACCCTTTGTAGGCCTTTCTTTTTAGCCTCAGGAGATCTGCTAGGTCCCTGGAGAGCCAGGGGGGCTGCTGTGCCCTCTTGCTGCCTTTCCTCCGAGATGGAATAGACTTAGTTTGTGCATTGAGGATCGCTCCCTTGAGGAGCAACCACTCCTCTTGAACTCCCCTCTCCCTGTGGTCACGATCCCTTAGGGCCTCACTGACAAGCCTCCTGAGCTTGTCAAAGTCGGCTTTCCTGAAGTCAAAGACTTGAGCGTTGCTGACCTACTTAATAGCTTTTCGGCGGATGGTGAAGGTGATCAGCTCGTGGTCGCTGTCACCCAGCTTCCCATCGATCACTAGGTCGCCGACTAGGTCATCCCCAGTAGCCTTATGCTACTGCTGCACACTATAGTAAGCATTACATTTGGCCAACCAATTTTGGTATTGGCAAGATGGAAGTCCAGTTTAAGACAAATCATTTTTTCATCTTGTTTTAAAGGAAGGTTGACGTAGTGGCTCAGGGAAGGTTCATAAATGTACATTAGTTGGAGATGAATAATAACCATCCCCACTGTTGTTGTTCAGTGGTAAAATTCATGTCTGCCACATGAATGACCTGAGTTTGATTTCCAAATATGCACATAACTACAGCCATTGAGGCACTGAATGTCTGGACTCAGTCTGGCCTCTGGATTCTGTCTCAATGGTCTTAAAGGGGGATGGAAGGTGTGGGCAGCTTCCATTACTCCATACTCCTGCCTAGGTGTATGCATCAAAGATCTGGGTGACTTCTCACACATACATCATGATTCAGAAGGATCTACAGTTGTCTACTCCTACTATTATATAAACTGTATCTATTTACAGTACTGTACATTAGAACCCCATAACTTATATAACAAATAATAAAGACACTAGCTACAATATATCCTTGAGAAATAGCAAAATTAAATACAGTGGGCACATCTATTCATGCAATTAACGTGCAGCAATAAAATCCAGTGCATGTTGTGCTGGAGCTTATTGCTCATGGATGCCATATTTAAATGTGTGCCCAGGACCGCAGCATATTGAGCTGGGGCAAAACAGCCCCAGCTGGCAGAGGGCCCGGGGGTTCAGCATGCTAGCCTGGGGCTGCTCTGACCTGGTTCAATGTGCTGGAAAGGGGCTGAATGGGGAACAAGAGTGCTCCAGTGTGGGGCTGTTCAGCAAAGCAGCCCCACACTGAAGTGCCTTTGTACCCCAGCCAGCCCTGTCAGCATTCACATGTGCATTGCTGTAGAGTAAAAGACTCTGCAGTAGGATAGTACATGTAAAAACTACGGTGGAGTTTATCGGTTTCCTGCGGCCTAATAGTGCTGCTCACACAGACACTGAGATGTTTACTGTGGAACTAATTATTCAGCTCTGCAGTAAATGGTGCGTGTAGACATGCCTAGTTGGTCAAACTTTAAGTAACTGCTGCTAATATTGTATGTATTTATTTATTAAGTATACACATTGCTGGGCAAAATTGTAGTGATTCCTTATCCTTAGGAGCCTCATCAGAACTTGTGGAGTCAAACTGGTATAAGTTGGTGTAAGCGAAACGAGGATTCAACCCATAGTTTAGATCATATAAATACTTGAGGTTAAATCCTCTTTGTGATCCTCAGTCAGAACAAAGAAAACTTGCAGCCCTTAGGAAGTTAATACAAGTCAGAGTAGCCATGACACTATTCTAATACGACTAAGGAATGATCCTGTCTCTAACTTTCCCCCAGGATCTATGCAATCAGAGTGCAGCATATGAAATGCAGCTATGGTTTGTTGAACAGTGTTGGGGAGTATAACCATGAAAAGTCAACTCAACTCACCCATTCCTACTCCATACTTACCATATGCCAAAAATATCATGTATCTGCTTTCATGAGAATGCCCAAGACTGGAGCTAAGTACAGACAGACAAGAAGCCTGAGGCTTCTTGATGCAGGTTAGTCTAAGCTGCAGAGATTAAACTGAGAAGCAAGTAAACAGACATTCACTTTTGATTCAGGTAGTGTAGCTACATGCCTGCAGTGGCTCAAGCCAGAAGCTGGGGGGTGCTAGAGTATGCCTCCCAGCCTTCCAGCCACTGCCAAAGGGAAGAGACTGAAGCTCCAAGGCTTTCCCTCCTTCCCTACTCAAGCGAAGGGGGCATGGCCAAGCCACAGCCTGGGGGCTGAGGCAAGCGGGGTGGTGCTGTCAACCCCCCGGGTGTGCCTGAGTTGGGGAGGGGAGTGGACAGAGCCTGCCAGACTTCTGCACCCCCTTCCAACTCCGCGCTGGGGGTGCAGTTCCTGCCAGGCTGAGGAGGGGGCAGGTGGGGAAAAGGCAGTGGCATTGAATATTGAATTCATAAAAGCTTGAACAAAAACAGTCTTTTCTCTGAAGTGAGCATGTATTGAACAGAGCAATTTGTATTGCAACCTCAAGCACACAACAAAGAACAACTAAAAATCTTTGCCTAAGCTAAGATACAGCCCAGTAAAACACAGTGAGAGCACACACAACTTAGTCTAAGTTAAAATGTAATGTAATAAACCAAAAAGACAAGAGAAAGCCTTGCCTGGGAGCAGAGTGTCTCCTTACAACCAGGTATTCAGAAAGTCCTTCTTGGGGAATCAGCAGGTGGTCTTAGGTGCTGGAGTGGAGATCCTACAGGCCTCATCTCTACTTGGGTTTTAATGGTGCACTTGTACCCCTTCTCCCTCTTGGGTGCCTTGATAATATGCTTGTCACCTATAGCACCTTTGGCAGGACTCTCATGCATCCATTGTCTTTTGTCTCTTCTTAAGCATTCCAGTCTTCCACTTTTTACGGGTTCTGCTTTATAATGCAAATGTAGTTCTCTGCTTTCTTTGGTCACACCAGCCCAAGCAGTCCCTCTCCTGTTCCCTTAGCTCCATCTCCAGCACACTGAGCCAGGGAAGTGGGGAATAAAGCCTCTCCTAGATGCCAGCTGGGGTTTGTCTAGAGAGGCAGTCCCCCCTCAGGGTTTTGTCTGCCTGCACCCATGCCCCGCTCAAGCAGAAAGCAGGGGGTGCAGCTAGCACACTGAGCTGGGGAAGCGGGGATTAAAGCCCCCCCCCAGACCCCAGCTGGGGTTTGCTTGAGGGCGCAGTCCCTCTCAAGCTGTTGCCCTCCCATGCCCCACTCAAGTGGAGAGCAGGGGGCATGGCAGCATACTGACCTGAGGAAGCGGGGATTAATGCTCCTCCCATACCCCATCCAGGGTTTGCCTATGGGAGTAGTCCCTCTCAGGTTGTTGCCCTCTCCTCCACCCCCACCCTATGCCCACACCCCATCTGCTTCAGTGGGGAAAAGTTTGGCAGGGGCTGCCCCTCCTGGCAGACCCAGCTATGGTCCCCAGCCTGATTTCTCACCCCTACCCCCACGCCCTTATTAGCTAGCCCGCACTGCGCCAGCTAGGGATCAGAGGGGCAGGGCCAACTCTGCTCTCTGGAGCAGGCAGCACAGCACAGCCCAGCCCAGAGCTGCAAATCATCCTGAGATGCTGGGGGACTCTGATTTAACTTGAACCAGACAGTGTGACCTAAATCAGTTAAGTCTAATACTACATTCAACCAGGTTTATCTTAAACCAGTTTCAGCCATTTTGAAACTGGTTTATGTGCACTGAACTTCTGTCTGTTATAGGTTTAAACCAGTTTCTAATCACTTAAATTGGTTTATGCGTAACTTCTGCCTCTAGCCCAGGAGCCTGGCAGCAGTGCTTGGCTTGCCCTGAACATATACCAAAGAATGGCAACATGACACATTTGCAGCAATCAGAAAATGTGAAGCAAAAAACAGTGGACAAGTCATATTTTCAGGATGGTATTCCCTAGCACCACTGATGCAATGTAGACATGCCCTAAGAGTGAGGACAAGTCAAAGGACATGTTGATGTACAATATAACTAGGTTTGTTCAGGTTAATCTCAAGGCATGTTTCAAGGTTAAACTCCAAAATAGTTTTTAAAATTGTCACCAAATCATTATGGATAGAGCAGGGGACAGAATTTTTTGCATTGATCTTCCTTTGTCTGTTTTATCGACATGGGATGTAATGCAAGTATGTCACTGTAGCAAGAAAAAAAACCCACTTGCTCTTCCCATAGGGCAGTGGGTACTCTCACCCTTAGGCAACAACAGCAGCACTGGCAGTTTTAATAGTGGACTTGGTTTGGTGAGCTGAACAGAATAAATCCAGAACAAAAGACAGTCAAGGGGATTCTGTGTTAGTGAGAGCAAGAGAGAGACAGAGAGACAAGAGGCAAACATTTTCAGACCAGGACGACTAAGTCCCAGGAGCAGTTTTCATTGCTGACACCTTCAATCTACTTTAAATAAAATGGATGTTTATGATAATCCATTGGGAATCTTTACTGTGATTCAGTGAGTAAGCTAATGCATTTATACTTCATATTTTATGTCAAGAAGAGCATGCTTATTTAAATATATGGATACTTAGCAAGGGCAATTTGTTTTTTAAATATTCACACTCCTGTGCACCTAAGGGTAAAAATGTGTTGAAATGAGTTGGATAAACATTGAGAACAGTTTGACCTTTGAATTGAGCTGATTTACACAGAGCATCAACAAAATTGTATTATAGACATTCTGGCTAACTACTGAAAATGCTGAAGCAAACTTATGAATATCTTTCTCTGTAGTGCACACATAAATGGTACAATGCTAATGTTGATATAGGCCATGTTTCTTTCTCTTTTAAGAACACTGACTTATCCTATCCAACATAGTTTGATTTTGCACCTGGAAAATGCATCTCCGTATTTTTTTTAAAAACCTGGTTTATTCCATGTATATAGGTTTTGATTAGGAAGCTTTCACAGTATTCTACTTGCATATTGGTTTGCTGTCTGGGCATTTTTGCAATGCTTGTTTAAGTGTATTTCACTGGATTGAAATGCAAAGATAAGTTGTTATTTAAAACTTAGAGAAGGGAATTGTGAGTCAGGCCTCCTGGGTTCAGCTTCCAACTCTACCACTGATTTTGAGAGTAGCCTAGGCAAGTTAAATAAGCTTTTTGAACCTGTGTTTTTCCATCTCCAAAATGGGTATAAAGCAATAATCTAGGAGTAGAGGTGGAAGGTGGGGCGGGGGGCAGGACTTCAATTACAGTTTATTTAGTTTATTTACATAGTGCTGTTTATATCTGTAGTGATTATAAGAACGCTGGCAAATGGTGCTCTGCTCCTCTTCAAGATTATTTCCCTCTTGGATTGAACTGAAACCACCAGTCTTTCCTGGGTCTTGTATTAATGACTTTAGCCAGTTTGTGTGTTGCTACCTATTGATGAATGAATTAATGATTAAACAACAGACTTTACTATATTAAACCCCCAGATTTGGGTATGTGCCTTCCCTGAGTAAATAATAATAAATTTTGTATACCTTTTCCTTTCACTTTCCTTCCCTTCCCTACTCTTTGTCTCCTCTGTTGGTGAGGCCCTATCTTAAATTTGGAATGAAAGGCTTCACGCAGCAACTAGGTCTTTCTAGGACTTCTATGAAATATCAAGCAGATTACTGGACACATTCATATTGACATAAGTCTGATAGTTTCTTTCTTAACCCAGATATGTCTTCCTATGGTTGGATCCTCCTCACTCACAGACAGGAGAGGGGTATCAGCGATCTTTCTAGGATACCACTCCTTTCTCTCTTCTTTTTTTTGGACCCTATAGAAGGCCTGGGAACGAGGAGGAGGAGAAGGCAAGGCAGAATCAAGAAAGAGAAAGCTAGTTCAGGTCTACATTCAAGCTTGCCCTGATGCCACAGGAAAAGTCTATAATAGATAACAATGGAGTCTGCATTTAGTTTTTCTCCTGACTCTTCCAGAGGAGAACAAAGGAACTACAGTTAACAGGGACTCCCTACTGAGGAAAGAAGGCTCCTTGGGAGCGTGGAACCAGTGTGGAAGCCGGAAGCCCTGGGATTCTCATCATTTGGGAATTTTCCAGGTTTTGGGCAGGCTCTATGATCCATTATTCAGAACAAGGCAAGCCTTGCCCCTGCGAGGGGACAATGTGATAGAAACTCTACCAACAAGTCCTGGCAGAAATTTCCTGTGGGAGGCAATGGTTTGAGTTATACACATGTTCACATGATTGTGATATTAAGAATAAGACTTTCCCAATTCCATATTTCGAAAAGAGCTTTCAGAGGCCCCTAGATAATAAGCTCAGTGTTCAATCAGAACAGGTTACTATTGCTGCTACTGTATCACAAGGGGTAAGACAGGCTAAGAAAATGCTTAAGTGTTATTAGGTGCAATTTTTTAATGCATTATTCCACACAGGAGATGCACAGGCTTAGCAGGCCCTGGTTGTACAATACAGCTGTGACTGTGCTGGAAAGTAGGCCTCACAAAAGTTCTACGTATAGTTTTAAATAAGCTGAAGAGCATTTCACAGACTTCAAGCCAACAAAGAATTTAAAAGAAATTAATCTCTTTTTATTAGAAAGAAATACTGTGTTCAGAAATAATCATATACTGAAGTCCTTTGCATTACTGTAAAGACATGAGTGTCATCAGGGTTAAGGAAGAGGGTGGTCCAAGGATAAGGAAATGGTACACAATAAGTTAAATGGGGTCTTTTGACTGCAGTGCATTCCTGTGCTGCTTACTGTGCAAGTGAGGCTCAGTCATTAGAAATGTACTTTCTTTAGCACTGTTCCCATGGAAGTCAGTAATAAAGCTCCCTGACTGTTTCTGAAAAGCCCACCTACGGAGCCTGATTAGTCACGTGCTTGATTAGTGCTTGATATAACTAGAAGGACCAATACTGCATTTCTATGAAAGTCATATATTTCCCAAAAAAACAAACTCCACCTAATTAGGGGTAAGGGAAGAACAAGTAAATCTCTCCCTCTCTCTCTCTCTCTCTCTCTCTTTCCAACAAAGCTAGCAGTAAATAAAGGCCCTGCTCATTCATCAGCATGTTTTTCAGATTCCAGTTTTGGCATCCTCCTTACTGAATGCCCAACAGGCTGGCCGTGAAGTGAGCTTGCAGAGGCTTAAACAGAACAATCTGCTTTTCTGAAAAACAACACTTGTGGTTTCTGTAATTTGGCAGTCATAAATATGTCCCCTACCCAATGTTGTCTTCAGAGCTCCGCCCCTGAATCACACAGTCACAATAACCCACAGTTCCCTCCATCACCATGCACAGAGGCTGATAAACTCTGACAGTGATGGGCCACATTGAATATGCTCTGGAAACCAGCTTTTTTTTCTTGTGTCTCTACTCCATATTTGACCATTTTGTTACACGTGCTCATGCTCATTTATCGTACTTTGCAAGTTCTTTCATTGTACACGTGCCTTCGAGCAGCGGGCATTGCAGCAGGTGTTGCCTAGTCTGAGGATCTGTGCCGCAGTCACAGGTGGTTGAATCAATGGTATAGCCCCGCTTCTTCATTAGTTCCTTGGAGCATCCGACTCCAGTATGAGGGTGGTTGAGACATCACCATCTTTGCCATGGTTCATCAGCTCCTGGTGGTAAGGGGTTGGTTACCAGACTGTATGTTTTTTTCACTGCCAGGTCTTTTCTTCAACCTCTCGTTCCACATCTGTAATTGTGTGTCCTTGGGTGTGGCGTCGAGAGGTTTGGTGCTGGTGAGGAAGCTCCTGCATGACTTCAGACATATTTGTGCTGCAGGATGGTCATACAGTGGGCGTCTCACATCTTCAGTTTGTCTCAGTCATTCTGTCCTGCTGGCCACTGCTCTTCTGATGTCAGGTGGAGCGATTTTGGAAACCAGCTAATACTAATGCATGGCAGAAAAGCCTGTCATAAAAAGCCCACATTGGAAAGAGTTAAAAATCAATTGTTTGCATTGCATTTTTAAAGGTTTTGAATAACACAAAGATAGATCCTTCCCAACTTGATCAGAGGGACCCATCTGATAGGCTTGGCTATGTAGCAAAAAAGGGGTTGTAATCTTATATTTCATAAAAAGATCTTATCACTGTGGTTCAAGCAATCAGCCATTCTTCATCCCCAGCTTGAGAGTCTCTATTATTAAACTAGGGGAGTAGGGTTAAAGACCTGAAATGTTATTGCTGTGCTTTTTAGTCTCAACCTCAGAAAATGGTGTCTGGCAAAACTCACAGTACTAGCTAGGACCAAAAGGATCTCAGAAATAGAGAAAGGCACTCCCAACTTGTTGAGGCAAAGTGTGGCTTGGCTGGCGCTGCACCAGGCTGGCAATTAGCCTTCCAGCCTTTGTTGTAGTTTGCATTGTGATTAACATGGAGAAATGCCCACTTGGCAAATTGACAGTAACGCAGGGGGCAACATTTCATGCAGTTTTTAACTAGTTTAAATACCAGTTACTAAACCTTTGCTTTGCTGGTCTTAGAGGTTATTTTGCTACTAGTTAGTATCTAACCAACTTATGCTTATCATCAGATGTGGAAAGTTGTACAAAGGGAGGAATGCCATTAGCTCTAATCAGCACAGTTAAACTCTCTGTCCCAGGCCATGCAAATAGAAATCAATGCACAGTTTGGAAAAGAACCATGAGTGCTCTGCTGGAGAGCTCATTTGGGTGAGGTAACTGGATTCATGACCTTCACAAATTGTGAATTTTTTCTGCTCAACAGGACCTGGAAATAGCTGACTTCTAGCTAAATTTAAATAAGCCACTTTTAAGTAATTGTCCTGTTTACTGGGTGGGAAAAATTCTGACTGTAATTGACTTTGTCACTGTACTTTCCTTGCTTATTGCCACAGGCCACCAATATTGATAACCTTCCCAGGCCTTCAGTCAATTAATGGCAGCTGCCCTAAAGCTTTGTTCTCTGCTATCTCCTCATTTGTAGCATATCTGTGTTAACATTTGAATGTGTTTTTCCCCCACTGAAATCTACACAGATTATATAAAAAAATTTCGGAAAGCAGGCAGGGAAGTAAGACGTGAACACTGCTAGAGACTCTTGTCAACACCCCCTTCCCCCCCCACACACTCTCAATGCTACCATACCATAAAGCATAATGAGTTTAATTGCCAGCATCAGTCCTGAAACCATCTGAATTCAGAAAACGGGATAAAAACCCAATTACTGGTATCTTTTTAAACAATATTAGCCACTAGTATTGGGTACGCCAAATTAGATGCCCAAATTAGGACATTTTAGATCATATTTTAATGTTGTTTAGGCACCTAAAGATGGAAGTGGATGGTGGTGATATGCCCAGTGCAATTTTCAGTGTGGGTGTAGAGGCGCTTAAGTTACCTGTAAACAAGCCCACCAGTGTAAAGCAATCTAGCTCTACAAGCGTGGAGATTTGTGTAGGCTAATTTATTATGCTGACATACTTAAGTGCTTTTGAAAATCCTGAGGGATTTATATGCACCTGTAGGCACATAAATACCTCTGAAAATCTGGCTCTTGAAGGCTAATTTTTGTAGGTATCACGCAACTCTTCTGTCCATTGACATCACCTAGAGTTGTGGGTGCTCATAAGCGTCTCTGAAAACCAAATTCCACGTGTCTTTAAAGTTGGGCGTCCAAAATCAGTGTCTTTTTTAATTTACGCATTTTTGACTTCTGGAATGGAATGTGTTTAGTGGTGGGGTGAGGAGAAGCAGGGAAAATATCCCTTTGGCTGCTGCAAAGCCATGGCATGGAGCCAGCTCAGTGCTGTTATAATATCTGATCTCTAAGGTAAGCAAAGCAGCCTTTCAAAGGGAGCTAATGCTTCTGTCTGTTCCACTCTGAATCACAGTTCAGGGCTTTCTTTACTCAAACACCCCAGGGAAGACTCTTAACTGTAGTTTCTCTCCTCCTTCTGATCTTATTACTTGGATTAAGTGAAGAAATTACTGGTTTATGTTACAGTTCTTTTTTTCTCTTACAGCAAGTCTTCTGGTGCTTCTGTTATCGGTGTCCTAAATCTCAAGTATTTGAATAAATTTTAAGTTGAGATTGTGAATTGTTTGTTTTCACTGTTTTGCAGTGAAAAGGTTACTGTTACATAGCATATCTTGTGCTGCATGTGCTGTAAAGAAAACTATAACCCCTAAATAACAAAATAATCACGCCCACATCCAGTATCAAAAGTCATTGCTTCTCTTAGAAAATGTAAGCAATAATATACCAAATTATAGTCAATTTACGTGATGTATTTTGCTATTTCTTCTGTTCATGAACGAAACATTAATACTAAATGTAATTGTTATTTTAATTCTGCTGACAATTCTGGCTGTGACATAAGCAATATGCAAGCTAGTCATTGAAAGCACTTGGAAACAGGATATCCAAAGGGGTTTTTGGGGGCTATAGGTGACGTGATATTGTTTCTCTCTTCTGAGAAGATACAAGTAACTCTCCAAATCAGGCTTCTGGTATGAATACATATTTGAAATTAATTTTCTGTAAATATTGTACAATCCATGATTCAAATTTACTGTCTGCATGGACATTCCTGCCAGAAAATTTAATTGCTAGACTATTCACAGAAAGCTAGCACTGTGGAAGTAAATTTAAAAATTTAAATTTTTTAGGATATGTGTTTCAGTATTTCATAGATTTCATGGATTTCATAGACATTAGGGCTGGAAGGGAACTCGGAAGATCATCACGTCCAGCCCCCTGCCCAAAGGGCAGGAAGTCAGCTGGGGTCATAGGATCCCAGCAAGATAAGCATCCAGTTTGCTCTTGAAGGTGTTCAATGTAGGCGCTTGAACCACCTCCGGTAGCAGGCTGTTCCAGACCTTGGGGGCTCAGACAGTAAAGAAATTCTTCCTTATGTCCAGCCTGAAACGGTCTTGTAGTAGTTTATGACCGTTCGACCTAGTCGTCATCCCTTGAGGCAGTCTGGTGAACAAACGTTCCCCCAGATACTGGTGGTCACCCCTCATAAACTTATAGGTGGCCATCAGATCACCCCTGAGCCTGCGCTTTTCCAGGCTAAAGAGCCCCAGGGCTCTCAGCCTGTCATCGTAGGGTCTGCTTCCCTGACCTCTGATCATGCGCGTGGCTCTTCTCTGGACTCTCTCAAGCTTCTCCACATCCTTTTTGAATTGTGGAGCCCAAAACTGGACGCAGTACTCCAGCTGCGGCCTCACCAAGTCCAAGTACAAGGGGAGAATGACGTCCCGGGATTTGCTTGAGAAGCATCTATGGATGCAAGCCAGCATTTTGGTCGCTTTACTAGCCGCAGCATCGCATTGCAGGCTCATGTTCATCTTGTGGTCAATGATGACCCCCAAGTCTCTTTCTTCCATAGTGCTAGCCAGCGTAGCACTGCCGAGCCTATAAGGATGCTGCGGGTTTTTCTTCCCAAGGTGGAGAACCTTGCATTTATCGGCGTTGAACACCATCAGATTCTCGTCCGCCCACTTGCTGAGCCTGTCCAGGTCAGCCTGGATCACCCGCCTGTCTTCTGGTGTGGATGCTTTGCCCCAAAGTTTGGTGTCATCGGCGAACTTTTCTCCCCCTTTTGTCCTTATCCAAAGGGGTAAGTTTCCTCAGCTTTATTAAAATAAACCTTGTATTTATTTGCACAAATGTTGTGGAGTTATTTTTTTGCATCTCAGTCTATGATTTCAGTCTATGATTTTCCTCTGAGATGCTAACATATAGTAGTTAGCATCAACAGCTGTAGTGCCCCTGAGGATCACCTACCTGTGCAGGTGAACAGACCCATAAGCTAATTACTCTTGAACTTCAATTTAGAACCCTGGTAACAGTTGAGAGACCTAGTGCAAGCGCTCCCCCTTTTCTCCGGATCTTTTCTTAAATAATATACCTACTACATGGAAGTACTGATTAAATAGTCTGCCTGCTACATATTACTCCTCCATAACACCCAGTATATGCAAGGGCTTTTGGATTACAGTGCTGTAATCTAAAAGCAGGCTAAAAATGCTTGATTTAATATTTTCATTTAGGAGTTGCTCAGGTTAGCACAAATCCTTTGGAAACACGTCTACTTTTGGTGAAACACACCATAATCTTTTCTGGTTTATGCACTCCTCTTCCAAAATAGTCTTCTTTTTTACCATTCCCTGTAATCCAGGGTGAACTGTTAGAGGCACTGCATGGACTTCGCCCCATTTCCTCACTTTGGATATATTTGCTGATTGCTGACTAGCCTTCACTCTTGGGTCTTGAGGCTTTAAGTAAACCCTGTCGCTTGCCCTTATTATTTTGTCCTCAGCTGAATTCATAGGGCTACACAACCTGCCTGACCCTTGAGTTCTACAGTAGTTTCCTCTGTGTTCAGCAGCTTCTGTCTACTGTTTACTTTTTTCTGGGACCTGATGTGCCCAAAGTTACATTGCTGCTCATCTAGATCCATCTATGATGGCATCAGTTGGAGCACTACTGTAGACAACCATTTAGAATTAATCATGTCCCTGAGGTGGTGGGATAGAAACACCATTGCCTAGTCTTTAACAACTTTACCACTGGTGGGAGCAGCACCAATGCAAGAGCAATGGGAAAGATATTTTATGGTAACAGATAACGCCTGTGTAGAAGTAGGAGTGGGGTGCCAATTAATGTTGTGATTGCATGGCTCAAAAGACATGTGGCTCCAACTGTGACTAGGTTAATTTATAACACCAGAAGAGCTAGACCATGGTGACTTGAACTGTTCTAGATATGGAGAGAAAAAATATCTAAATTGCAATACCTTAAATGTGGTGCATTGGACATGTAGGTTTACATAATAGAAAGAAGATGTGGAGAGTGGTGTTTGTTTGTGCTCTTACTTTGAAGCAGAGAAAAATACTGTATATATTGGTCTTGAACTGTACCTGTAAGATTCTATGCTGCATGTCTGAAATCTCAATATTCAGAGCCCAGAGAGAGGGGGACTAAAGAGACTTTAAGCCCACGTTAAACTCTGATTTATAGGCTACTGCACCCTGCTCCACCAAAGTGGAGAGTCCAAGCTGAGTTGCCTATGAGCAGTGTCTGCTGTGATCCCACTTCTGATCTTTCTTTATGGAATACTCTTTACATCAAAGCCTGCTGTAAGTTCTCTATGGCTTGTTGGGTGCAGTTCTTGTGACAGACAATTTTTCTCAGACGGATCTAAACTTCTTAGAGTTCCTTTATTGCAGGGGTCTTTAGTAGGAAGGAGAAACCCTGTCTAAATACTTTCACACGCACAGACTATTTCAGCAAAAGGATCACAAGCAAAGACTTTATGTTTTCATGGAGCCCCACAGAAATCTGTGGGAGCCTGAAATCTATTCTGTGATTCTTTACAAGATGGGTACCCCAGGCAAAACAGAGGCCCATTAGACGTGTGTATTTTAAAATAGACAATTTGTTGATGTGAATGAAACACTCTGTTTCTGTTAACCTGCATGTTCTAAATCAAGGCTGTCCTTGGCCCTGGGCTCGTATCTGGCCACTGCTCCACCCCTTCAGTGACATGGGAGCAGTGCAGTAGTATGGGGACCAGAGAGTGAGCCTGGGGCATGCAGTGTAGTGGGTGGTGGGGTGAAGAGGGTCAGGGGCTCAAATGCATGTGGGTGCAGCAGTGGGGTGCCTGCATGGGCCTGGGGTATAGCTATATGGGGGGAGTGGTCGTAAGCACACAGTACAGCAAATGGGGGAGGGGGCATCCATGTGGTTTGCGGCCCAGGGGCCACAGCTCACCCTGGTGTGGCCCACAGGACCTGCATCCCCTGCTGATATGGCTTGTTAGGAATGTGACCCCTAGCTGTTTGGACATCTCTGTTCTAAGTCCAGAACAACCTCATGTAATAGATGCTAATGAACCATGGAAAAAGGACAGAAACTACCAAACATCTGCTAATCCCTGATGCACCTAACCACGTCTTTCCGCAATTGCAGAAAGCAGCAGTAGTGGGATATAGGTATCTGGTGCTAGCAGCTATTCTCTTTAGTGTATGGGACAGTGACTCTTGCATTAACCTGCTAAGAACTCTGCCAATATGAGATATGAAATAGCAAAAAATTCCCTCAGATGCCAAAACTGCAACTTTTAAGCAGCATTAACAATTGCTACAGTACATTGTGATGATGATAACATATAACCGATTTTACTGGTATCTAAATGCTCTTGACAGGCAAACAAATTAAGATGCATAGATAAATACACTGCTATGTTGGAGTGGATAAATTAGTTGCTAACAGAAAAAATGAAGCCCCTTCTTGTTGCAAGGCTGTTTTCTTACACAGAAAGAGAAATGTTGTGTACAGCTTTCAAAATAAAATTGCTACCTCACTTACACAAACTTGTAAGCCTAAATTTTGAGCAGGTCTAGTTGCCTTTAAAGGACCATAAGTAAGGAATATGTTCATTCCTTGTTGCTGGAGGTCATGGCTCTGTATCCTCTTGACTTAATCAGTGGAAGCTTCTTTAAAAGATTCTTTAGCTCATAGCAATAGGTGTATCCTTGAACATCTATGCAGAGGTGAAGGCTTCATATAAATTCATTTTTCTTGTCTCTAAGAAGCTTTTCCCTCTGATTCATATGGGTCAAAATGTTCCTCTCATGAAAACAATTTAGAAAATTCAAGGGTAATCCATTTCTAGGCTCTCTGCCATCCAGGTGCCCGTACCCAACGAGGAAAAAATCTCCTTAATCCTTTATTGTTTTTATAGTTATGGTTCTTGTTTTCCTGCCTTCCGAGGGCTCTTCTTTTTGCCACTCAAAGCACCATAGGTTTGTTCAACATTTTATTTTTTTCCTCTGTTTTAAAATGCTCACATCTCACAGTTACCTACCAATGGTATAGTTCACCTGATTAATCACTGAGACTTTTCCTTAACCCAACAATGGCAACCACGGACTCTGTCACCAGGTAGCATATTCTTTGGTTATATTTTTGGCTTTGGATACATGATGTGAGGGCGTGGGAAGGAGAAATAGAGTGAGTAGCATTACTAATAATGTTTGTTAGTAAATGCTATAACATAATGGACGGACTTATTGTGCAGAGATGGAGAGCTTGTGTAGCCAGACTGCTAATGACTTAAGATTTAAATCCCCTCACAGGTTTTATGCAGCAGCACCTAACAAGGAAGACATTTCTTGGCAGTTAATGAACACTGCCATTGACCTGGCTGGCCAGTCAATAACTGGAAATATTTGACATGAAGGTCATTTCTTCTCTTATATAGCCATCCTTTGTTTAATTAATGTGGGATCTTTATTATTATTTTATTTTCTCTGTTGCATTTCAAGCTGTGTGTGGTCATATAAATGCATTTCCTTTTTATTATTCTGTATAGGGTAATTTTTCTTGGTAGTGCTTGACTCCTCCTGTCATAAGTGGGAATATAGGATTTTCATTCATACTATTCCATAGAGTTCAGAATACTTTTAAGGGTTGCCTTTTCTCTTATTTAACCTCACTGGAGGCAATTCTTCCCTCAGGATGTAGCTACACTGCACAGTTCATGCTGTGAAAAACCCATATTTATTAATGGCTATTTTCTCAAGAATCTCTTAAAGTTCTCCTAAGGCTCTGGCATTTAAAATAGGAGCTTTCTCTTGATGCCCTATTGTGAACTGATGAGTTTTACAGTCATTAATACAGTCATTTAAAAAAAAAAGTTGGGGCATTAAGAATTTGACTGGTCAGGTAACACGTTTTGTTCTTTCAAGCTAATATACTCTTAATGTTGGATTACTAATAAATCAGTTTATTTGGTTATGTGATATAAATGATCTCCATAATTAAACTAAGGCTCTTACGAGGACATTCCCTCAAAAATGCATTCTGTATCTGTGACCACTGTTAACTACATCTATTTAAAGAAAGAACACTATGGTTTATTTAAGGTGTACAAATATAGGGCCAAATTAAATGCTGGTTTCTTATTCCAGAAAGCAAATACCTAATTTGAAACATGTTCTTGATTTCATTTCTATTAAACATGAGCTTAAGTAGTTTGATTAAGTTTGTCTTCAATGGATTTTAAGTATATTGTTAAGGTTAGTTGTTTCCTTTAGCAGACAAGATTTGTTGCATAGGATTCAAGCGTAGAAAGGCATTGTATATGCAAGAGAGGAACAGCATGTATCAAATAATTATTATCCAATAATATACAGCACTTCCATGGGAGAATTTGGGGTTTTTTCCAATTAACTCTTCAGTGCTTTTTGATATGCTATGTGACTTGTATCTCCACAATAAAATGCTCAGGCAAGCCAAGCAGACTGAATCAAATCCTTGGTGGATATAAATTGCCTTAACTTCATTGATTTCAATAGTCCAGAATATCTTGTATGGTTTTAATACAGTTTATCTAGCTGGAAGATGTGCTGCACAAAGGTTAATTATTTCACATGCATTTGCCTTCTCTTAAAACAAAGAGCTTCTCAGTCCTGCTGTGGATGGAATCAATATATTCTGCCTAAGTATGGAACTTCAGAGGAAGTTATAAAATCCAATCTTTATTTCATCATTACCACTGTTTAATGATAAGCTTTCTCTAATTATACATATAGTAATCAAATGTCTGTAAATAATGATGTTTTATGAGCTGTATCTTTCAGCAATGGGCTTTGTTTTCCAGACATACAAGGATTCTGTAAAATGTCTTTACATTTATAGGAAAGTTTATTTTTTGGCATTTTAAATTATTTTGGCAATTCTTAAATTGTTATTATTGTGATTATTATGCTTCACTACATTAATAGCTATTACTGAAAAGTCAGAGTAGCTGAGATACTGCAGCATTTCTCTATACTAAAAATAAGATGCTGCTGCTATCTCTCTGACACCACCGTTCAGTAACTGTTAATAAATAGTGAGCTATAAATAAGGCTCTGCCGTCTTCATAACATCACCATGTTTTGCCATCAGGATTATAAAAAGAATGATTAATTCAGTGTTCTTATGCCCTCATAAATGATAGCAAATTACTTATATCATTTGGAAATGCCAATTCTAGAAAAAATAAACATAAATTCTTGTTAGACTGCTAGAACCATCTGTAAACAAACTGCTATTTTGTTCTTTTACTAAGAGGCTGCATCAGCAAGTGTGGATGGTTCAGGTTTATTAATATTTAGTCATGTTTTGAATTAACCTTTTATGGAGATGTAACAAATTATGGATCAAATCTGTTTGAGTGGAATCTATGATCATATCATTCTTCACCTTCTGGACAAATAGCGTATTTACTCAAATATACGACAAGGTTTTTTTCCCTAATCAGCATGGGGAAAAAAGACCCTTGTCTTATATTCTCCTATAGGAAAACTCATTAAATTCATTGCCTATCATTAAACTGCTGCCAGAAGCAGCTTGTGCTCATTCATTGAAACCAAGTATAAAGATGGTTGAGTTCAGCCCACATGGAGCATGCCCATGAAACACCTGGCCCATGTTGGGCATATATACTAATGGGAACCTGCAACAAAGGTTAGTGCAGCCTATCTGAATAAGACATAGTGCCCATTGTGCTCAATCCCCCTCAGTGCTGACTCTTTTTCAACACAGTATGAACCACTACATCAAATACATTTCAACTTCCTTTTCACTCCCAAAGCTGAGCAGCGCCTTTTATCCCATTTCCATTGAGACCTCTCTTTTCACCAGTCTTAAATGTCTGGCAAATATCACCAAACATCTATGTAGCTGAAATGCTCAGCTTCCTTCTCTAAGGCCATCACTGGTATGGCCTCACCCTCCAGGGGATGGAGTTGGACAAGGCAGCCATGTGCCTCATTTGCATGTAAATTTTAGAGGATCTCAGGACTTGTGACAAGCACACCCTGTTCCAGTTGCGATTTGAGGGAGGTGGGGAATTAGCATGTTGATCCTTTCTGATGATTATCTGGAGTACATGCACATACTGAGCAGTGCTGGGTTGTGGGGTTACCATGGCTTGAAATGATGTTGACTTGGCCAGGACCCAGCCTAATGAACTACAAGGCAAATCGTAAGCCTTTGGCTCTGGACTAATATCATGCACAGTTTATATATGTATAAGTAGGTACCATAGTGCTGCTCAAATGTGTGTTTATGAAGTACCTATGCTGAACTGGTAGTAGTTTATGACAAGCTCAATTCTAGATGAACTAAGTTTGTGGGTACCCTTAGTAATTTGCATATATGCAAATCACTATGGGCATGTTTATCTTAAAGCCAGTCGTTTTTAGTCCCTTGTGTTTCAAAGTAACAAGGTATCATGTATAAAGTAGAGAGAGGCCCCACTCTGTTTGCCCTCTGTAGCTTCTGGCTCCCCCTTGTACTCCCCTCCCCCTCTTACTGTCACTTTCAGCTTTGTCTGACGGTAAAGGGGGGAAGAGGCAGAGACTGCAGGGAACAGGGAGGGAGGTGGCAGAAATTGTGGCGATTGGGAGAGATGGGTAGAGGTTGTGGGGAGCTGGGGATGAGGAAGTGCCAGAGACTAGGCAGGAAGGTTTCAGGGGCAAAGAAGTCAGGGTGGAGGCAGAAAGCAAAGGAGCTACCCCCCAAGCCACTATTTTCCTTCCTGTGGCAGTGGGAGGGGGTTGAATTCAAGAAAACTCTCTGATAATTAGATTCTATTCTGGAAAATAGAATATTCTAATTCTGGAAAATTATAACAAGTTTATAAATTTTCCATAAATAGAATCAATTATTGAGGCGCGGGAGTCATCTTAAATCCATCATCTTAGATTTGAGTAAATACAGCACGTAAAGGATCATTTAGTTTCCTTTGAATTTCATGCCACGATTTGTATATAGTTTATATTTATATTACATAGGTAAAACAGTCATCTTTAAAAAAATAGTCATCTATATTTCTAGATTTGTGTGTGTAAAAGGAAAGAAATATGTGTATGCCTGTAACTTAAGGGGAAAGAGGGCAACATTTTACCACCGCAAATAGTTAAAACCAGCTTACTAAGAATAAGGTAGGCAGCCAAGGAGGGGCAAGAGCAGG
>NW_005842029.1:926306-926517 GCF_000455745.1 Alligator sinensis | reverse complement strand
AAAGTTACAGGCTAGCAAAACTGAGGGAGCTGCTGGTGATATCAATGAGTAACCCCTGTGATCAGCTGAGAGAACTGGAGATTGTATGACCAGAAGCCTTGGGCTATATAGGCAACCCCTGCTTAGCACTCTTTATTCATAGATTCATAGATGTTAGGGTCGGAAGGGACCTCAATAGATCATCGAGTCCGACCCCCTGCATAAGCAGGAA
>NW_005842029.1:876645-925565 GCF_000455745.1 Alligator sinensis | reverse complement strand
GACCCCACTGCCCACACCCTTCCAGGTCGAAACCGACCCATCTACCACGACTCTCTGGGTGTGACCCTCCAGCCAATTCGCCACCCACCAGACTGTGTAGTCATCCAAGTCACAGCCTCTTAACTTGTTCACCAGTATGGGGTGGGATACCGTATCGAAGGCCTTCCTGAAGTCCAAGTATACGACATCCACCCCTCCTCCTGTGTCCAGGCGTTTCATAACCTGGTCATAAAAAGAGACTAGATTGGTCAGGCACGATCTGCCTGCCACGAACCCATGCTGGTTTCCCCTCAGCATAATTTGTCCTGCTGGGCTCTCACAAATGTGAGCCTTGATAATTTTTTCAAAGACTTTGCCAAGGAAGGAGGTGAGACTGACTGGCCTATAGTTGCCCAGGTCCTCCTTCCTCCCCTTCCTGAAAATGGGGACCACATTGGCCCTTTTCCAGTCCTCCAGGACTTGGCCCGTGCGCCACGAGCGTTATTGGTTCCTGAAAAACCAAGCGTTCAACAAAATGAGTGTTAAGCGAAATTGAAAGTATTTGATGGCCCAAGATGGCGACCGCAATTGTTTTTAATGACCCAAGATGACAACTGTGAGTGTTATAATGAAATTTGCTGGGCGCTAAGTGAAATCGGATATCAATTTAAATGAGCATTATACTGAAATAGCGCTAAGCAAAACAGCGTTAAGCTGGGGTTGCCTGTATAAGCCTGGCTCCTAGACTGGAGAAACCACGTTGCCCAGAGCACTGCAGGCAGAGGAACTCACTTGTAAGAAGACAATAGCTAGAATAACCTACAGACGACAGTAAGATACCCTGAGGAGCTGGTGAGAGCCAGCTGACAGTGGAGAGGGCTTTTCTGTGGCAAAATTACCCAGAGGGGTTTAGTTATGTTAGACTTAAGTTGATAGCTTTTGTTTGTTATCTGCGGGGCATGGTGTTGTTATCAGGGGAGGCTGGTGGCCACTGAGGGGTGCCTTGATGCCTTGAGAGGGCAGTGTTGACTGTTGGTTTGTAGGGAACATCCCTCCTATGAGGACACTAGAGCAGGCAATCTCACTCTGGTGGTGCTGGGATAGCCTCTCTGGGACAGAATGTAGGCAAGCATGTGTAAGTCTAAGCCCAGGGAACTGCAGAGAGGGTTAGAGGGCCAAACCTGAGCCAGTGGCATCATGGGTGGAGATTTCATGAAAGACAGATGAAGGCTGGAAGAGTGATCTGCTAAAGCAGGACAGATACCACGGGCCAAGAGACTGACTGCAAGGCTGAGAGAGAGAAAGAGATGCCTCAGTGAAAGTATGGTGATTAAGAGCCCTGGCTAAGGTCGGCTACCTGAGGCTAGAGAAAGGGAGCCCTGGATCAACTAGCTTTGGATTAGGGAGAGAGTCCCAATGAGGACTGAGGGAGAAGGTTGTTGAAAAACAGAGACACTCTGCTCAAAAATAGATACAGCAGTGATGCTCAACCTCTGGACCATGGGGCAACCTTTGGTTCTGGATATCTGAAAGGTGCGGGGAGGTGGCAACATTAATTGCCATGGTTTCCAGGGCTCAGTGTGTGGGGTTATGCTGTGGCTGGATTTGGTGCACAGGGTCTTGCTGGCATGCCAGATCACAGGTGCAGGCAAAGCCCACGCTAGATCTGTCCCATGGACAAGATAAGTGGTCCACTTATCTGCCCTATAGGGCCAGAAGGTGGAGTATCACTAAGTTAGAGGATTCGACCAGATAGGCTGACCTGTGATGAGTAGCACAGAGGAAAGCATCTAAGGTGATACTCCTGCAACTGAGGGCAACCTCCCAAAGTTACAGTAACTAACATCAAAGCTCTTGAAAGCAGGGGTAAAAAGGAGGTAACTAAGAGGCTGGGGGGTGAGCGAGGAGGGCTAGCAGATAGGGCTGAATGCCCAGGGGAGCATCTGACTTGGCATTGCAGCACAAAACCTTTCATGCCTACATTCATGAAACTAAACTACATTCTTGAACTGCTGACTAGTTCATGGTATGGTTCCTTGTTTTGTAGTTTTGGTCATGTCATTTTCTTTGTTAACACTGGAAATCAATTTTTAAAATAATTGAATAGCCTTCATCTGACATCTGACTTATACGACTTACCTCCTACAAAACCAATCCAGTCAATCCAATCCACTTCTTACCCTATCTGATGGATGAAGCTTTTTTTTCTAATGAACCAGTTCTGTCCTGGGTCAGTTCCTTTTGTTTGTTCAGGTGGTTAACTTGTAAGGGTTTTGCTTCAGACCTTAATATGCTACAACAGGTCCCTTTTTTCTTTTTACATTTTGGCTGCCAAAAAAGGGTTTGTTTGAAAACCATTCTATCTGGCATTTTCAGAACATGGGCAAAATAAGTCACCTTTTTGCCCATCTGCTGGTAATTGTCCGCTCCAAGATTTCAACATTCTTTATTTTGTCTGACCACATTGCTCTGAATACGCAGTGCAGACACTCACACTGCATGCTATTTAACTTCCTTTATATAGATTTGCTGCCTTCCATGACTCTGATCCATGCAGTCTGGCTCCAATCCATATCTGAGTGTGCTAAAGACACAGTGGTGATGTTGATAGTGTTAGATTTCCATCTTGGAGTGAGTCTCTGAAAGCAGCACTTGTCTTATCCACTCAAGTGATTATTTCATAAATGCAGTCATCAGGGATATGGAAGGTGCTGCCAAGCTAAGTAAAATCATCAACAAAACTCAAAGCTGTTTCATCCAGTATGACGGAATTGCTGAAAATCACATAACTTTGATTACGTTGGTTTTTAACTTGTCATTTAGAGTTACTGGTCAAGTTTATTTGTTTATGTATTCAGGAAACATGTCAGACTTCTCTGTTCCAAGCCCACTGTCTATGCACAGAATTCCAGGTTCAATGACAAGAACTCTGTAATATAACAAGGTGAATGGCAACATTAAACAACAAAAGGGGGAGGACACACCTTTGTCTAATTACAGTGATAACATAAAAACAATCTGTTAATTTCTGGTGGTTGATCACAGCACATATGAACTCTTGATAAAGACTAAAAAATTGGATTAATTTTACAAGGAACCATAGATTGCCAGTATCTTTTCCAGGGACTTTTTATCTACTGTGTCAAAGGCTTTCTGAAAATCATTTACATTTAAAATTAGTTGTATCTGCCATGTCTTGCTTTGTGAAGAGATGATCAATGCAAGAATGGGCTGGATAGACACCAGTTTATTGTTCTCAGAGTTGGCATTGCAAATTCTATTCAGAATAATTATACTGAAGAGTTTTATCTGGGGCTGACAGTAGCATGTTCCCACACCAGTAGCTACAATAGATTACACTCCCTTTCTTAGGCAATTTTGCCTTTCCCCCCACCCTCCCTAATTGTTCTGGGATTGTTTTGGTCTCCCATACTCAGATGAAGAGGCATAGCAGCATTTTCAAGTTCACTTTTCTGCTTGCTTTGAGCCGACTTGCAGCTAAGTTATTCTGGCCCGCTGCCTTATCTTTGATATGTTGGCATCTGCTTTAAGTTCTTCCAAGGTCATTTTTCTCACAATTTCATCTTATTAACATCATCTGAGTTCTTTCATCTTATTATATTGTCAAAATTGGATTTTGTTTCAGATAGAGCTATGTAATGAACATGCTCAATCCATTCTTTCATTTTCTTCTTCAGGGATGATGCAGATGTTTTTATTTTTGTCTTTTACAGGTTCATAATTACCTGCAAGCCTTTTTTTTTGTGATGTGATATTTTTGGTTGCCATGTCCACTTCCCACTTAAAAGACAACTGTTTTACCAGTTAATGTTTCTCTGTATTTTTCTTTCTGTTGGGTAATTTCCTTTCACCCTGAATTTCAATACCAACACATTCTCAGTCAACATCCATCAACATGTGCATTCCTGAGGTCCGTTCTTTTCCATATCATAAAAGATGGAATCCAGATCTGCAAGGTGGAAAAGTTGGTTGAAACTCCATTATGTTATGGGGAATCTGTACATCTGCAGGATTTTTTCTTGCCTTCCAGTTGCCTAATTTACTTCATTTCATTGGTATGATAGCAATAATGGTCACTTCATATCTGCTTCTCTTTATATCTGAGTATCCTGAAGGAAGGAATGATATTTTCAGCAAAAGCAATCTTTTGACTTCAGTTCCGGTGATACTCATGATGTTTTGTGATCTTAGTGGATAAATTTATGTATCCCATAACAAAATGAATTCTACAACTCTTTCTTCTTCTATTTTTTTAATTCCATTGCCATCATGTAAGCAATTCAATGCATGCCAATGGTATTGTTTAGTGCATAATTATCTATCTGTACTTATTCATTCACATCACCCATGACAATAAGGATGTCATACTTTGGGACTCTGTTAATGAAATATTGTAGTATGTTATAACAATTGTAATTTTTTACATGTATGTATATGCATGTAACATTGGATGTTTCTCATCTTCATATATAGCATCTAGAATGTCATACATATTATTCGCTTTTTACCTGGCACCTAGTCTAATATATATATATCTGGCTTTTTCTAGTGTCACATATGATCAGGGAAAATACCCCTACC
Organism: Alligator sinensis; assembly: GCF_000455745.1. NCBI lineage: Eukaryota > Metazoa > Chordata > Crocodylia > Alligatoridae > Alligator > Alligator sinensis. The sequence continues at coordinate 920,984 of NW_005842029.1, read as the reverse complement.
TTTCCCTGGGGTTCCTGAATAGATCTTCATTTTCTTGCTGTTCAGTCACTCAATATGCTTCTCACCATCTACATTCAGCCACACTAAGAATATCTCTAGATTTCATAGATTTCATAGACATTAGGAGCTGGAAGGGACTTCACAAGATAATTGAGTTCAGCCCTCCTGCCATAGGCAGGAAGTCTGCTTGGGTCAAATGATCCCAGCAAGATAAACATCCAGATGCCTTTTGAATGAGTCCAGAGCTGGTGCTTGCACCACCTCTGGGGGGAGTCTGTTCCAGACCCTGGACACATGGACTGTAAAGAAGTTTTTTTCTCATGGCCAGTCTAAATTGGCCTTCCAGGAGTTTGTGGCCATTAGACCTTGTTATCCCTTGAGGAGCCCTGGTGAACAACTGTTCTCCCAGGTCCTGACGTACTCTTCTTATATACTTGTAGGCTGCCACCAAGTTCCCCTTGAGCCTCCTCTTCTCCAGGCTGAAGAGTTCCAAGGCCCTCAGCCGCTCCTTGTAAGGCTTACCTCCTTGGCCTTTGATCATATGGGTGGCTCTCCTTTGTACTCTTTCAAGCTTATCCACGTCCCTTCTGAAGTGGGGGGCCCAAAACTGGATGCAGTTCTCCAGCTGCGGCCTCACTAAGACTGAGTAAAGCAGGAGGATGACATCATTGGTTGTGTTCGAGGTGCATCACTGGATGTATGCCAGAGTTTGGTTTGCTTTTCTGGCCATGACATTGCATTGCTGGCTCATGTTCATTTTGTGGTCAATCAAGACCCCCAAGTCTCTTTCGGTTGTAGTGATAGCAAGAGTAGTACTGCTGAGCCTATAAGTATGCTGCTGGTTCTTCCTCTCAAGGTGGAACACCCTACACTTCTCTACCTTGAAGGCCATCAGGTTTTGGTCCGCCCACCTTGCAAGTGTATCCAGGTCAGCCTATATCCCCAACCTGTCTTCCAGCGTGACCACCTTCTCCTGTAGTTTAGTATCATCCGAGAACTTTGCCAATCCGCATCTGATGCCCAAATCCAGATCATTAATGAAGATGCTGAAGAGTACTGGCCTGAGTGCTGAGCCTTGAGGGACACCACTGGCCACCTTGCACAACATGGATTCACTCCCATCAACTAGTACTCTTTGGGTCTGACCCTGGAGCCAGTTTCCCAGTCATCGGACTGTGAGATGGTCGGGGCCACAGCTCCCCAGCTTAACCATGAAGACATAATGGGAGGCTAAGTCAAAGGCTTTTTTGAAATCCAGATATATGACATCGACCTCATTTCCCTTGTCCAGGCAATACATCACCTGGTCATACAAGGAGATGAGGTTGGTCAGGCAAGACCTGCTAGTAACAAAGTCATGTTGGCTGGCATTCAAAAAGTTGCCTTACATTAGCCTGTTGCTGATGGATCCCTTGATGATTTTCTCCAAGATCTTTCCAGGGATGGATGCCAGACTGATTGGCCTGTAATTCCCTGGATCTTCCTTCTTTTCTTAAAGATATGGACCACATTGGCTCTTTTCCAGTCTTTTGGAACCTCTCCTGAGTGCCATGAATTTTCAGATATCTTTGCCATAGAGTGACCTATGATGTCCACCAGCTCCTTCAAGTCTCTCGGGTGCATTCCGTCTGGGCCCACAGACTTATGGATGTCTAGCCTCTTGACGTTTTCCCTCTCCTGATCTACATCGATTGTGGGTCCATCTCCCATTGCAGATTGTACTTGAACATGTTTAGCATAAAATATTAAAAGTATAAGGTAATTTACATTGCAGTAGGTTTGTTTATAGTCTTATTTAAATATTTAAATAATAATTCTGAACATTAGTATGCCTTACTCAGGCTGTCTGACAGTATGACCCACTTGGGTGGGTGGAAAACTGATGCAAAGTAATCATTTAGGAGACTGGCCTTTTCTTGGTTGTCAGACGTCAGCTGCCCCATTTGATATTTCATTACAGGGTGAAATAGAATCACAAGCCTGTAGGTAAGCAACAGTGCTTGTGCCATATAGGTGTATAAAAAGAAATATTGTATAATATGCATATATTATATTTATATGATATTTTCATTTGCTGCATAGCCCTCTCTTCAACAAAATTTGTACTGCAGATTGTACCTGAGCATGTTTAGCATAAAATGTTAAAACTATAAGGTAATTTACATGGCAGGAGGTTTGTTTATAGTCTTATTTCAATATTTAAATGATAATTCTGAACATTAGTATGCCTTACTCAGGCTGCTTTAAAAATAACTCCATTAGAGAGAGGAGTACAGCATTTGTGAAGTGGGAGAAGATGGATAACTGTGAGCAAGAAGGTTATGCACGTGTGGGGGGAATTACAGCTGTGATATGGTAGCTAAAAATTATAGCAGAGGGCAAAAGAAATAGCAGTTTAGTGGAAGTGAGGGTCAGATCAAATGACTAGGGAATCCATAATGGGATAAAGAACATTTCACTTCTAGGGCACCTTTTAGCACAGAGCAAAATTTGTTATTTGGTGGCCTTTTTACAGGCTTTTATAAGATGAATTGGTCATTTCAGTCTTCACTCAGCTTATGGATATTTATATCACAAAACCTATCACCACATCTGACATTTGTTAGAATCCTTGTTAGCAGAGTACCAAGGCATTATGGAAGTTGAAATGGCCACCTTTTCCTGTGGTGCAGTTGGTCTCCAGATTTCTCTTTACAACACATCCCATCTCTGTGCAAAGAAATTGCTGCTTTCTTTTCTGTCTTCTTGTGTAGAACATGTAGGGATTTGTTTCCCAGAATGGTCAGTCACTGGTTAGCACTGATTATATTTAAAAAGGGAAGGGCTGTATTATTAGGTACTGATAAGTATTCTGTACCTAATACTGAATGGCAGTGTGGAAAGATAACATCAGTGTGTTGGAAAAAAGAGAACTAATGAAAGAGAAACACAGATTGGGGAAAAGAGTTTGTTGAGAGTGATCTGAAGCTGTGTGGAAGAAGGAGCAGCAGTCTCAAAGGGGAATAGGTGATAAACAGTGAACCATATAGTGGCTGGATTCTGAAAAGACAACATAGAATGAACACTACTTTTATAACATCATAAAATTATAGGTAAAGTCCTAAATTTAGGCACTCTAATACAAGGATTTAAAAAACAGAAATAGCCTTGGTATCAAGAATCACATTGCAGGTCTCCCACTCCACAGGAGAGTGACTTAAACACTTTCTGATCCATCTTAGTTGTTTTCACTTTCGCCCCATGACTCTGGCACAGGGGTGGGCAATTATTTTAGTTTGAGGGCTGCTTAATGAGTTTTAGTGAGCTGTTGAGAACCTCAAGGGTAGTTCTGTCCCTTGACAGGTGCCCCACCCCCTGGTTGCTATATTGGGACCAGAAATCCTGTCCCTAACCCCTGACCTTTACCACTGGATGTCCCTTCCCCTGCTCCTGAAAGTACTCCTGTGGGGGAGGGGGGTGGTTGCCATCTTGAAACGAGAAAAAAACCAAATCATACACTAAAAGTCAAACATGTACTATAACGTATTTTAATTTTATTTAAAAAAATATTTTTGCCATGATTTATGTTTGTATACTTTATATAGAGATGATTGCACAATAGCTCAAAAATAAAGTCTTACTCTTGTATATTGTGTGTGGGGGGTGTGAGATGTGGTTGGAGGGTGGGGGTATGTGTATGGTGGGGTGTGTGTGTATGTGTGGGGACCTGCCTGCACACTTCCCCCATGGCATGCAGCCCCTGCCACTGGTTGAAGCAACAGCAGCAGGTCCTTGGGGTGTTCATGGCCCATGAAGGCACTGCTGTCTGGTCTGTGCAGCTCTGGCCAGTTCTGAGAGCTGCACGTGGTGGCAAAGAGAGGAGCTATGGCTGGTCCACCTATATTGCGCGGGGCTCCCTGCAGCGCATGTGCAGCTCCTGCCATGATGCGTGATGCAGCTGGCTGCCTTCCCTGCTCCCTGCCATCACGTGCAGCTGCTGGGACTCCTCTGGGAAGCAGGGTGTGGGGCTCCTTTCCATTTCTGGTGCAGTCCTAGCAGCTGCATGTGGCACCAGGGAGTGGGACCAGGCTACCGGATCCATCACCCCCAGTGGCACATGAGTGCTGGAAACTGCATGCGCACTGCGGGAAATCCCATGCAACAGAGGCGGGCTGGCTTGGCTCTGCTCCTTGCCACCACATGCAGATTCCAGAACTGGCTGGAGTTGCACACAACTAAGCGGTGACACCTACATGGGCTACAAGTACCCCAAGGGCCCACTGGCAGTGGCAGGAGCTGTACACCATGAGGGGAACCATGTGGGGGGGTCCCCAGCCCCCCTACTTCCATCACACCCCACAAATCCCACACACCCACACCCTGCCCATCTGAGCTCCACACTCCTGCCATCCCCCTGGGCATTGGCTCCAGGTTCTGTGTTCCTGCCATTCCCAGTCCCATGCTCCATCTTTCTGCCCAGCCGAACCTTCTCCTTCCCCACCCCTGTCGCTTCCCTACTTGCTGCCTGGAGTGAGTGCTGCAGCAGGAACCAGAGGAGAAGCCTCTGGAGGCCAGGAAAGCTGAGCAGGTCCCCCAGTGGCAGCGGTAGCCCCACCCGGAAGCTGTGTGTGCTGATTGAGCTGGGCCCTTTCACGCAAGAGGGTCAGAGCAAAGTGCTGGGCTTAACGGGATACAATTAATTGGTGGGTGCCCACTTTTGGCACTGGATTTAGGACCCAGATACCTTGTTCCAGGCAGACCCAAACCCTCAGACTGACCACAACCTTTCCATTTGATAATAGGCAAATTTATTGATACCTAAGCAATTAATAATACAAAATAATACATGCAATTCTATATCTACCGGTCCTAGGGCTGTCATCAAAGCCAAGGTATGTCTGGCTAGAACGTGAGTTTCACTCTAAGGTTCTCTCTTGAATGTCAAATGTCATCAGCTTGGAGGTTAGAGGTCGAGGTCAAGGGCACTCCCCTCCCCGCCTGCCCACCCCACTAGTGTGGTGGATGAGATGGATTGGTGGCACGCCCTCTGTCCATGGTGACTTTTGTTTCACCTCTTGAGGACCCTTTATCGGGAACACTTTTCAGGGACAGGGGACCCTTTGTTGCTCTAAAGTCTCTACTTTTATATTTTTTTTCACCTCCTGATGACTGTTCATCTGTGGACATCACTGATTGGTCTTTCTGTGGCCATCAGACTGTCTACATTCTGTTATCATATTTCCTTTGTTTCACAAACCCATCACATGCACACATCTTAATTTGGGCTTTCTGAGTCTTCTCCTAATTTGGTCTGTTCCTCCAAAACTGGAACCTCAGGCCCCTAGTCTCTTGGGCCTTGTGAGCTGGTGCCACCTTATCTCATGTTATGGAACAGTATGGTATATGACTACAATTTCCTCGGCTATGTGTATATCTGGTGGCCTTCTTATGTTAGACACCATGGCTGCCTCAAAAGCTGTGAGAACTATGTGACCAGGCCTTTAGAAATCAATTAACCCTTGCTGCTGCCCTGGACTATTGTTCTAATGCATATATCTATTAGCTATAAACCAATTCCAAAAGCAAACCTCTAAATACAAATTTGTAGCCATAACCTGCAGGCCGGATAAAATTGTCTGGTGGGCTGGATCTGGCTCGCCAGCCATATTTTGCCTGCCCCTGCTCTCATATATTTGGCTATTCAGTTGGCCAGCTTAAATAGCTTTTGAATCCTCCTACTTAGACATTTATGAAACCAGTCCAGATCTGGCCTTCATAATGTTTGCGATTTTAAGCAGTATTTCAGCCATTGAAATACTTCTTGTTTTAAGAGTTTGGGAATGTAATTTCCAAAAATGCTCTTCTGTCATTTAGGGCTTATGGGCACATCTTGGGTCTTATTGGGCACTTCTACATGAGACCTTTACTGTGAAGTTGCCTAATTACGTCTACGGTAAATGTTTTGGCATCTATGTGCATAGTGCTATTAGGATGGAAGAAACTAATTAACTCTGCCACAGGTTAGTACTTGTAAATACAAATACTATTCTGTGGCAGAGTCTTTTACTCCACAACAATGCACGTATAGACACTGATGGGGATGGCTAAGACGTGAAGGTGCTTTGGTGGGGGGGTCTGCCTGCCCCACACTGAAGCACCCTCATGACCCAGCCAGATCCTCCATTGCATCTTGAGCTGGGGTGGAGCAGCCCTGGGCTGGCAGCCTGACCCCTGGGGCCCCCTGACAGCTGGGGCTTCTCTAACCCAGCTCAACATGCTGCAGTCCCGGGTGCACATGTACATGCTGCACAATATGCACCAATGTTTATTGCTGCGCATTAATAGCACATGTAGATGTGCCCATTGAAAATCAATGAAACGTGTTCCTAAATCATCTAAGTTCCTTTGGAGATATTGTTTTTAAGTTCTAGCCATTAGTCATGCAAGACACCTAAATTGGATGCCTAGATCCATGGCTCACAAATACGTAAAAGTGCCTAATTTCCCAGAACTCCTGTTATGTAAGAAATCTAGCATAGTGGCTAGACCACTGAGCTAGAACTTGGAAGATCCAGTTCTGTCATTAAGTTGCTGGGTGATCTTGGGCAAGTCATTTACCTTCTTTGTTCTTCTTCAGGACCCCATCTCAAAATGAGATAATATTACAACCTCTTCTGTAAAATGATTTGCGATCTATAGATGAAAAACTCTATAGAAGAACTGCTGCCATTATTGCAGTTGCTGTTTATGAACAACTTCATTTACACTGCCACAAGAGGGCAATGTATCCCCTAGAGAGAGAATTAATATGATAGTAGGGAGCAAATTTGAGTTAATAAATCGTGTAATAAGACAAAAAGAAAGTCCATTCAAAAAGAGTTTGCTTTGCAGTTCTGTGTGAGAAGATTCATTCTGAAAATGTTTGTTTTTCTCATTTAATTCATACCTCAATTTTCTAGCCTTCCAAATGATAATAAAATGTACTGGATAGGAAATAGAACTTGGTGAACAGTATTTTTGGCAATATATTAGAAATTGCAATATGTATAGATTATCCAGTAAATCTAAATTATTGGCACTCATGAAAGATTATTTCTATTTATTTTCTTTTATTGTGTAATATTTTGTGGCAATGGCCACAATACTGTTTTTCACTTGTTATAGTTCTAAACTCCAGTAGGTGATTAGATCATTTACACTGTAAACTTCCAAGATCAAATCCTAAGAGGTGCTGAGTGTCTTTTACTCTCATGAAACCAACAGTGCTCAGCATTTCCAATAATTTGATACCAGTGTTATTGGATTAATCTCTCCTTTATTTTATAACCTTATTGGAAACATTAAATGGTATTTATTATTTTTCCTATTGAAGGGTAAAAATAGGGAAAAGCTATAGTGATGCACTGCTACCATGTACATTGCTTTTGCACAATAAATATAATTCATATCAAGATTTTAATGGTAGAAAATGCTTCTAGATATAAAAATACCTTATTCACTGCAAACCTGCTACTGGACCATTTGGAATTAAAATGGATTTTGTTTAAATTTAATTCCCTTCTTTATTAGGTGTCAAGTTATTTATCTGTTTGTTTAAAAAAACAAACACCACATATAGCTCTCTTAAAATGACAACTGGGTACTGATAAAGGATGCAAGTATAGCATGGGGAATAGAATTCAAGTGATTGTCATGCCACAGGCTCACTATTTAACCTCAGGCAAATCACACAGTAAAAGAAGCTAATGTATTCTTCACAGAGGACTAGGTTTGGATGAGTTTGGTTTTTTTTCCTTTTTTTTTAGTCTCTAATAAGGGCATAAAAGAGTCTGAATTTGTTATGTGCATGCGTATACATCCTCACAGTTTCCGCAGTTGTCGATATTTGCTAGTGAATGAGTAAACATGAAGGTAATAGGCTGAACAGATTTTACCGAGAGCCTTAGATCTGCAAAATCCAGGTGTGGGCTCCTGGGGGGTAGGTGGAAGAAAGCAAGTAGAACCTTTGTCAGTGTATCTGAGGCTACAAAGATGCTTTTTAAGTAGGCAAAAAATTAGCTAATGTTTTCTATTAAAAAATCTCTATAAGCCTTTCTGTATACAGTTCTCTAGCGCAGGTGAGAATTATTGTTCCTGTTTTACAGTTTGGACAATAAAAGCACAAAGTAGGGATAATTATACTGTAAATTGCCTTCTTCACCAAGGACCTTTTGAGGATTAGCTAATGTCTCTAAAAAGCTTTTACACTGAATGGGTGCTCTACTTTGTTACACAGCTAGTTAGCATAAAACCTCTCAAAAAAGGGACAAAGATGGAATCAGAACCCTTGACTTGTGATTCCCAATCCCGTATTTCAGCACAAGCTCTAGTATCCTCTTCAAGAGTCACCTGGAAAAGCTACATTTTCCCCTCCTCTTTTGTGCCTATCATAGTTTCTTATATTTTGGTGCCCGGGCCCAGTAGTTTCTTTTTTTTTCTTTTTTTTTTTTAAGGCGGATTGGTATTTTGCACAGGATAAAACTGAAATATGAATGTTGTTCAGAAGTGAAAAATGCACCAGACCAGTGGCTTGGCGTCTGGTAACCCCGGCATCTGCTTAACTTATCACTCTTAATTCCTCAAGGATTTCTATTAACATATTAAAAAAAAAATCCAGGAAGGCATTCAGGATCTCTTCCCTAAATGGAGTTAAGCTGGAGTTCATGAACATAATCAACAGGGGTAGTCAACTGCATAGGAATTTAAAGAGCCATTTAAAAGAGGTAAGATTTTTTGGAAGAGATTCTCTTACATGCTTGCTCTTTCCCCTAAAGAAAGTGGCAAGCGTGGTTTGGCAAAGCTGCTTGAAAACTATAGTTTGGTAGGTTAATCTTGATGTCCAACTTGAACTGGAAATTGTGGAGTAAGAAATCATCCACAGACTGGATTGTGTTACAGCTGGTTTACACCAAGACTATGAATTCTTATCCCATTACCTGGATGAGTTTTTGTAAGTGACCCCTTTTGCTACTGGTTTACTGCTTGCTTGTTTGCCTTGTCCAGCACTGCTCCCACTTCTCCTTCTCCCCTTCCTCACTCCCTCCTTTCCTGCCTTTTGTATTCAAATCACTCCCTCCATTCTGTGAAAGTCCTTTCACAGTGTCTGATGAAGTGAGCTTGGGCTATATATCTCTCTCTGATTTAGTGGGTCTATACAAGATGCAAATCTACCCCGGCATCTGCTTAACTTTAATGTGCCTTTTTTCCATTATGGATAAAAAATTATTATTTTTAAATGTCTTTAGATGGATAGTCCCAAGGTTCTAGGAATGAGCACACTGAACTCAGCATTGCAATCAAAAGAATGGTCTCAGTATTCTAGATTTCGTTGTGCTCACAGAATGGGCAGAAAGAAAAGCAAAGTGATATTATGGAAAATTGCCAAAAGGGCTGATTTTATACTCTGTTTTTCTATCTGTAGCAATTCATTTAAAAAAAAAATCAGCCCACCATAAAAAATTCAAGTGTAACTCGGAGCTTAGATTCAATGTTTTGGTTTCTGGTTTTTGCAATGAGATTTTTACAAATGAAAGGCTTAAGTTTTCTATGAAAACAGAACTCTATAATGGAATTTTAACAATGATGCCGTTACTCCTGTACCATAATGGTCCAAGCACAGCCAGCACAGGAGAACAAAAGGTGATACTTTTTTATAGCACTGTTCTGATTAACTTTCATTCCTGAAGGCTACTTCCATAATGAACCATCCCTGAATCATAGAATCATAGAAAGTTAGGGTTGGAAGGGTCCTCAGGAGGTCATCTAATTCAACCCCCTGCTAAAAGCAGGACCATCCCCAACTGGATCATCCCAGCCAAAGCTTTATCTAACAGGGTCATAAAAACCTCCAAAGATGCAGATTCCACAGCCTTTCTGGGTAGCTTGTTCCAGTGCTTAACTACTCTCCTTGTAACAAAATGTTTTCCTAATACCTAACTTAAGCTTCCCTTGCTGAAATTTAAGACCATTGCTCCTTGTTCTGTCATCTGCCACCACTGAGCACAGTCTAGCTCCACTCTCTTTGTAACCACCCTTCAGGTAGTTGATGCTGCCTTGTTTTTTTTCTGATCCATGTGTAACAGATCAAGATGTCAAAAGTGGCTGAGAAGTAATTGAGTGCATGGGACCATAGTGTAGCCCGGGTGGTACGTGGCTGGTACCCCCTCTCCATATGAAGGGATGTTAGAGGGTGTGAGTATGCTGTGGAAGCATGACTACCTAGCTTTAGGCCAGCTCATCTTCCTCCCCTACAGAGCAGACCAGAGACCAGGGACACCCAGTGATATTTAACTATTTAATTTACAGTGCAGTGTCAATAAACTTATAAAACTTGTACATACACATACACACACACACCTATACATACATATACATAAGTTTACAAAGACAGTAACTGTTATTAAACATATACCCAGGCAATCTCAGCTGGGTATGGCAGACAAAGGCAGTATATCAGCATAAGCCTTGACCCTCAGTGGTCTTCCAGTTAGTGTACAGCCCTGCCCTCAGCAAGAAACACTATCACCCTCCCCTAGGTCTCATGACTAGAATGGCTCAGTGACTGTGAAGCCAGCCCCTGATGCGCAGGACCCTTAACTCCCCCTGCCACAAAGGGGTCTTTCTCCCCCCACCCTCCCATTGTGGGGCTTCCCTTCAATCAGCAAAAGGGGAGGGTCCCTCCTCCCCTGTGGAAATCCTTGTCTCTTCCCCTTCTTGGGACTGCAATCCCCTTCCTGGGTAACTCATGACTCCCAGCAGTTCTGGTGTGCTTGGCTTGTCTCTCTCTCTCTCGGTGGGTTGGCTGTGGGGCTTCCCCGCCTTCCTGGGATGGTCATGCCACCCCGCTGCTGCTTGCTGCAGGAAGGCCTGAGCGGCCTTGTGCAGCTACCTGGCCAGTCAGCCCTCACTGGCCCCATGCACCGCTCTGTGCACCTCATCTCTGCAAGAGGCTCCTGCCTCTTGCAGGAATGGGGACCCATGCTGCCATGTGCAACTGCAGGTCCCTTCAGCTCTGTTCAGGCCCCTTCCACCACTCTGTGCACTGAGGGGCCCCTGCCTCTTGCAGGATGGGGACCCACACTGCCTCATGTAGCTGTGGGGTTTCTTCAGCTTTCTCTGGACCCTCCATGCACTGATCTGTGCATCGACGCTGCAGCTCCCTTCATGGTGAAGTTGGGATGCAGCCACTGGCTGCTTCCCGCTCGATGGAGGCATCTTCAGGGCACTTCTGGGGCACCCTCTCCGCCCCACTGGTCAGCTCTGCCAGCCTCTTCTGCAGCCCTTCTTTGTCGCCCCTTGTTGAAGCCATCCATGTGCTGGGCATACAGGCTTCTATCTTTTCTAGAGGCTACACCCCCCGACTGAAAGTGGACCAATGAGAAAGCCTGAGGGGTTAGTTTCCTCACAGGTCCTCTTCTTTACCTTGCCTGTCTCCTGCCTCCTCCTAATTGGTGGGGAATGGAAATATCCCACCAATCGCCCTGAGCCATTCAGGCTCAAGCCATCAAGCTGGCCTGCCGGTGAGCCCACCAGTCAGCCTGCCACAATTGTTGTGTCAAGTTTGAGAAAACTTTAAGTAAAGTTTGTGATTTGTAGAGTGAGAGTGCTGAGTAGATGCCCTAATACTCTTAATGACTGTTGAAAAAACTTGGACGGTCTTTTTTTATATTCCTCTTCCTTTCCACTCTTCTCAATAAAAACAATTTAATGGCTGCTTTCAAGAAAATTAATCAAGGAAGGCCTGGCTTTCTTTGTCACCCTAATACTTGTTACAGAGTACTGTGTTGAGGATAATATTGAGAATATTGATAACATTTGATTTTACTTAAAATCTCCCTATTAGGTTGATAATTCATGTTCCTTTATCTTATTTATGGTTGGGGGTATTAGAGGTATAGGCTCTATGGCAGACAAACTCACGCACTTGTTTTTCTTTTTCATTCTAGCTAATACTCCTTGAGCACTTCTTACGCAGAAATGATGTGGCCTATATACTAGCACCTGTATCACCTTCTGTGTGTTTGATTCACATCCTTGTGTTCCATTCAAATTCACCTACTTGGCCCTATGCATTGTTAACACACAAAACCTCTCTGTACAAAGACATTTCATTCTAATAATTTCTGTGGAGGAGTGTTCTGAATAGCGTGTTTCAAGTTCCTACTTTGGCCAAAAAAAAAACCCATTAAAGTTTGGTAACCAATTTTCACAAGTCCATGAATTCTTTGATATTTCTTGCACAGGTATCAAAGAACTAAGTATCCTTATATTACACTACCGCTAGCCAAAGGGGATGCATGAGATTGGGAATTCATCTTGTTCTTTTCCGTATTACACCAGTTGAAAGAGGAAATTGGAACACAATGTTCTTGGCACTCAGAAATGATGGTGCCTGGTGCAGCCAAAACATTAAATAAAAAAAAAGGTAGTATTTGAGAGAATGCTAGACATAGGTACAAGCAGTTATTTTAGAACGCAATGATTCTTGACAACTCACATGTTTCTTTTTGTTTTTCATTGTTGTTTTTCATTGTTGTTGAAGAATTTATAATATTTTTGTAAACATGTTCCAGTTGATCACACTACTTGGCAAATAAGATGGAAAAATTTGGTTTCTTGCTTGCGTGTGTGATAAACTTGATGAGAATAAAGTCTTTCTGTGGCATGGACAAGTATTGCAACTCAGACAGGCTTTAGGAAAAAAAAGAAGACGGTCAGGAGAGAGAAACATAATTCAATACAAAATAACAGAGCATAAACACTTAACAAGCTGACATTCATCAAACATTCTTGGTGCTTTTCAAAATATTGTTTATATATTTAGACATCCATTCACATGATGGTAGCGTCTCATTCATTTTGTTTCTACTACCACCACTTGGGCAGTTTGCTCAAGAGGAAACAACAAAAATATTTTAAACATCCTTATGAAACGAGAAACTCCATGGGATGCAGGTGTTAGGCAGCCCACCTTTGCAGCAATATTGCATTGGGTTGTTGGATATCTTAAAAGGAACTGAGCCAATGCACACTGGTACTTGGGTGGCAATCTTCTAAGCAAAACTGAAGTATCATAAAAAGTAGTAGTGATGACTAAAGAGTCTCTTACTTGTCTCTTCCCTGTTGTGTAAAGCCTTAGAATTATTCTGTGCATGATATTAATACAAGTGTCAGTTTACGGACAGACCATTAACAATGCTAACATGTGGTCGTGAAAAAAAACCCTTGTAACTTTTTTGCTAGCACTTCAGTGATAGTCCCATTGTCCTGGGCAAATTCCACTTAGGATTGCTACATTCTGCCTACTTATGTTGCTCCTGTAATTTTAACTAAATATGGTATTGTTGATCACTGTTTTTACATCCGAAGGTTTTGGATGGTGGTGAACATCAGCCATGCTTTATCTTGTCTGTATGTGTGTTTCAATGTTAGATGAAGCTGTCTTTCTAAACAAAGACCTTTCAGTGTGTATGTGTGCCTACATGTATATTACATTACTTCTTTCTCTAATACCTAGGGCATGGGTTAAAGATTTTAACAGTGTGAATATGATATAGCCTTGTCACTCCAGTGGTAAAGCCATGAATAAGTTAGGCAGCTCAGCCCAAACTTATGCCTATAAAGCCTATATGCTTCTCCATTCTGTCATTTGTCAGATGTCATTGTTTGCTCTGTTTGACAGGATAATTTAGTGATTTTTTTTCACAGAGATTTTTTTCAAAACCTTCCGACATTAATTCTCCATTGTCTTGTAGCTGGGGGTGTTATTTATACTTGTACAAAGTGGTTTGAAAATGGGTTGAAAAGTGCTAGAAATCAGAGTAGCAGCACTATAGGCTCACTTCATCATAGTGCAGATAACAACACAAGCTGACAGATAATCCAGAATCAAACCTTTGGTATGCTCTCTCTGTAAAGATAGGTGTCTCAATAACTGTATTGCTGAAGGGGCTTGGGAACAGTTAAGTACATTTACTTTGACCCCTTCCCTCTAATTGGTCAGCACTAGAAGCCTCCAGGCACTCACTATAGAAGAGTTCTCTGAATGACAACTGGTGGCAACCCAAAACTGCTTCTTTGCTCCTTGGTAAGCTCTTCTTCCTAACACAGACCAATGGTACAAACATTGGAAGGAGGGTAACATCGTGAATATTTAATGTTTGAAAACACTAAAAACTATCTAAAATAGTCTGCCTGCATATCATAATGTCACAATGATACAATCTAATATTATGGAACGTACTGGGCTTAAAAGCCAGCATTGTGTATCCCACTGGAAAGCTGAAACTTAATGTTTCCCGGTGCAATAAAAGTCCCATTTCTAACCTTGTTGAACTGTGAGATGAGACAATAGATCTGTCACTGCCTCAGGATTACATATTGCCTATTCTCAGCCCCAGAACAGTATACTTCAGAGAAAATTGGGGGGGGCAGAAATGTTCCCGTTGTAGTTGTAGCAGGGCAGGGGGAATCTATAAAGTAGTCTTGGAAGCTACGTCAGTGTTTGGAGCACTACAATAAATTATGGTGGTGATGGATGGATGGGCAAGATGTAACTGAAGTAGTAAAGGTGCAAAAAGAAAAAGATCCAGTTGGCACTTGAATCTACAATTTATCAGATAGATAACAACACCACCAATGTGATATGTGAATAGCAGGTCCAGGGGTGAAGTGATGAAAGAAAAATATCAGTATAAGTTTGGAAAACAACTCAGTCTTTCCTTAAGTATAAGTTTTATTGCAGAGGTTAACATGGCAAAAATCTCTATGTACATTTCCTTCCATGTCATCTTAAAATCAATAAACAAAAAAGCCCCCCTAAAAAACCCAAACAAACCTTGAAAGGCAGAGACTTGTGCTCCAGAGTTTTCTGCCCTTGATCCTGGCAAGAGCAGATAGTCTGGATTTCTCCAGGAGTCTATGTCTCTTTCGTGCTCTCTCTCCTGTATAGATATCCTGACCTAATAAGTTCAATGTTGCATTAGGAAATAAGAAATCCAGAATTCAGTCTAAAAGCCTCTTCTTTTTTATGATTTTAAAAGATATCTGCCTTGATTTCTGAAAGGGTGGGCTATTTTTGTAGTTATGATGGTCTAGGAAAAAAGGCTTGATTTTTTTTTTTAAAGTCATAGCTGGCATGTCTATACATGCACTTTATTGCACATTAATTGAATACATAGTAAAGCATCACCGTCTACACATGCACCACTATTAGTGTGCAGTAGATTAATGTAAAGCATTGGGTAGTATTGACAGATACAGCCTTAGCAGAAGCAGTTTTTGACTAAACTGCTCCCATTCGGCATATGCTCCCTGGAGCTGCCCCCAGAGCCAGGGACAGCTTGTCCTCTGCCTCTGGAGCTTGGGACTAAGCCCTGAGCTCCGTGCCACCCAAAACTGCCCCAGGGGCTGGAGACAGCTCTCCCCCGCCCCCAGAGCTTGGGACTAAACCCCCAGTGCCCTCTGCCAGCCTGGAGCTGCCCCTGGAGCCCTCTACCAGCCCAGGGCTGCCCCCAAACCCCCATGCTAGCCCAGGTCTGCTCCCAGTGCACCCTGCCTGGGGTGAACACCCCGGCAGCTGCAGCCAGAGCCTGGAGCTCCCTCTGTCTGCTGCAGAGGGGCAGAACAAGGCAAAAGCAGCCATGCTCCCATTGGGCACAATTTGCTCCTGATCCGGGCACATATGTAGACACCCTCCTGGGACTAGTTTGCTCCAATGCATGTGCATTAATTGCACATGTAAATGCACCCAGTGTGATCTATAAAACAAGCCAAATATAAAGAATATTTTAACCACTTTCATTAAAATGGAAGTATTAACATATTAGGTTGTGCTCAATCAGGGCTGCAATTATAGTAAGAACAAATACCTGAAGTTTTAATAAAGGATGCTATAGTTGTCAATTTTTCAGCTCAAAGTATTCATGTAGTCTGTATAGGTATCTGAGAATCATTTAAATATTTGAATATGAACTCAAAGTGAATCCAAAATTGAGTTTTTTGGGATTCATCTGTTACTGATAACCTCATAATATAAAAAGAAAGTACCTAATCATCCTGATGTGGCTAGAATATTGAGAATGACAGGAGAACAACAGAATTTACTGAAACCTAGAAATGTGCGGTATCTGAGAAAAGAACAAAAACTTTGGAATACATTCCCCATTATACATAATGGGAATCAGGCTATTCTCCTGGCTGAAATACGCCTTTTGTACAGTTTGCAGGCAGCAAGGCAGATACTGTCCACCCCAAACAATTGTATGTGTCAGTTCAGATTATTCATAGAACAGCTATACCTCATTCATTTCATGCTCCTTATCCATTTCTCTCTATCACTCTTTTGTTGTGACCCTTTCTATCAGAGATGTTAGCTCTAAAGCCAGCATGAGATTAACTACATAATGCTTCCTTTTCAAGCTTGCGTTTTCTTTATGTACATCCAGCCAAGCTCAGTGCCAGAGCTTTCCAGGCCTCCCTGGTGGATGGCATATGCTCACTGTAGCCTCGTTACATAACAGTTCACTTCTCCTAATTCCAAAAACAGTCAAGATAGTAAGAAGAGGGGCCAAATTTATTTCTAGAAACAAAACAGATTACTTTAATCCCAAAGCTACTGCAACAACAACATGATAATTCATTTTTATTATTACAAATTGAACAATTTCTGAAGGGGAAACAGAAACACCTTGTTGTTTGTTTAAATACAATTACTATTTAACATTTGGGAATAATCCA
Organism: Alligator sinensis; assembly: GCF_000455745.1. Taxonomy (NCBI): domain Eukaryota; kingdom Metazoa; phylum Chordata; order Crocodylia; family Alligatoridae; genus Alligator; species Alligator sinensis. The sequence goes on along the minus strand of NW_005842029.1, from coordinate 904,229 downwards.
CGATTGGTTTTATCAGAGATTTTCCCTCCCTCTTCATACACACTCCATTTTAAATATGCATACTCGGGCCATGTACAAGTGTTCATTTATAGTGGTGGAAAACGTCCACTGCTAGAAATGATTGCAAGAGAGGGAGCGGTACAAGCATTCAGCCAGCACCTGCCCCCTCTCCTCTCTTCCTTGTGGATTTCTGAGACCAGGGCCATCCTATTTGGAGAAAGTGTGGGGAAAAGTGGGGCAAAGCCACCAGTCACTTCTCACACCATGGTCCCCCATGGCAAAATCAAGCACAGGGTTTGTGGGCACTGGTCCTAGGGCTGTACAAAGCTTCGGTCCCTGATTCAATTCAGCGGAGATTCGGCCTGATTCGGTGGCTGAATCTCTGAATTCAAATTGAATCGGAGGACCTGTTAAACGCTCTGAACCAAATCGGAATGCTCCGAATCAATTCAGAAAGATTCAGCGATTCGGACATAGATACAGCTTCAAATGTTTTTTCTATATACTTCTAGGCAGCAGGCGGCTCATGAAAGCTGTGATGCTGGGGCGCATGGAGCATCCCACAGGAGTGTGGGGGGCTCTCCAGTGTGCTTGGCAGTGAACCCAGAAGTGGACCAGAAGCACTTCTAGTCCACTTCTGGGACTGCTGGGGAGCCACCGTTCCCTTCCTCCGCGAGTGCTGAGCTGGGAGATGGGGGTGGGACCCAGCGCGCTCCTCAGTGGACCCGGAAGTGAACTGGAAATACTTCTGGTCCACTTCTGAGTTCACTGCCAAGTGCACTGGGGAGCCCCCCACACTCCTGTGGGATGCTCCTTGTGCCCCAGCATCGCAGCGTTCACAAGCCGCGCAGGTACCTCGAGGTATGTAGAAAAAACTTTTAAAGCTGTGTTTATGATCGAATCTTCAGATTTGGATTCTGCTGAATCGAATCAGGGACAGTGATCTGAATCAACTAATTGAATCCCTGTTCCTGATTCGGGCCGAATCCAAATCGAATAGGACCTGCTTCGTACACCCCTAACTGCTCCCTCTGCTTGGCTCCTGATGCCTGGGACTCAAGCCGATGGAGCTGTGTGGCGAAGTCCCCTGACCACTTCTCTCATAGGAGTCCCTGCTGTGAGGAGTTGGGAGGAAGCAGCTGGTGGCTTGCTCCTCCTCTCCCCACACCTCCTGGTCAATTGGAGGGGCAGGAGCAGCTTTGCCCTTTACCTTCTCTAGATTGGAATGACCTTAATCTCCAGAAAGTATGGGAGCTTTTCCTTGTGGTTTGATTCCTCCTGGTCCCCCAGAGGAGTTAGGTTGTGGAAGGTGAACAAGCATTCATGCTTCAAGAAGCAACTCCTACCAGGTTGGTACTCGGTTATTTTTCTCCTGGACCTGCCTGGAGAGAAACAGCATGGACATTTGTACATTTGTGGCTTTTAACAAAAGAATAGTGATTCTCCTAGTAGAAACATGATACTTGTATGTGGTCTAAGATAAAACACAAGGCTTCTCAGAAGTATTTACTAAGTACACTACACTGTTTTCATTTGGAGTTTTTCCCCCCCTCTTAGTTATGTGCAGTTTCTCAACACAACTGTTACTCCAGGGTAGGTCTTCTTTCTGGCACAGATGTACTATCACTCTGCTTATCAAGAAAGATATGTATTTTCTTTCTTTTCACAGTAACAAGCTCATTGTCACCTTATATGAGGAGACATTTTCTCTCGTTTTCATTCTCTGTATAGTATAATGGTTCATCTTTACTATCTCTGTCTCAGTCATTTCCCACATTTCTTTCCTTTGAGCTATACTGTAATGCAATAGAGATAACTCCAGTATATTACCATATTAAAATAAACTAAGATTTGATCAGAATTGCCATTTTATATGAATAAATGTTAAAACCCTGAAGTTTAAAATTCCCAGCTTTCATGATTGCTTCTAATAGTTTTTAAATCAAATTAGGAGTTTTGTATTTTTAACAATTGGTGGCTATTATATTGGTATTACTTAACTAGTCTATGGTTAAGAATTCTTTCTGAATTGTCTATGTCCATTTGACAAGACACCAGGTCAAACATTGCAGCCGTGGGCTATAGACACAATTTATCTCTCAAAAACAAATATATCATTACTGTGACAAAGCTTTGGTGCTTAAGTGTCACTTTCCCCCTATCAAAAAGAAACTGAAGTAACTCTCATCGTTGGAAACCAACGTGAGCAAAATCCAGTTTTACTGTCTTTTACCTTTTTTCTCCCTTTCCCTTCTCCCCTCCCAAATCTTCCTCCTTATATGAATTTACACTTTTCCAAAATTAATTAAAAAAACTTTTCCAAAAAATGGTAATTGACTACATGTAATAGTGATATATAATCAGTTGTATCTAAAGTTCTCAAAACCTTTGAGTTACTTCCAAGCTCTGATCATTAATATAAGATTGTTCTCCAGAACCTTTATAAGGAAGGTAATATATTCTTAGGCCCCCTCTACACACTCAGGTAAATGTGTGATGGGATCTAATGCACAATTCACATGTGCACGGCAGGAAGATCAATTGTGGGATCAGATATTAGAACCCATCATGCCTTATTGCTGGTGCAGGGACAGCCTAATCCCAGATTCTCCACAAGAAGCAAGCTCCCGTGTCTGGGAGCCCCACGCACCCAAGTTGAGGGACTCCTAATGAAGGCACCCCATGCAACCCTGGGGCTGGAAGACTACTGCAGTAGCGATCCCTCAGCTCCAGGGGTGTGGGAAACTCCTGGGGCTGGAGGATAACTATAAACCTCTGGCCCTGGGGGGTTTCCCACACCTCAGAGCCCTAGAGACCATAGCAGCTGTGATCCCCAGGGTCTGGGGGTTTGCGTGAAACCCCTAGACCTGGGGGATCATGGCTGCTGTGATCCCTAGGGCCTGGGGGTGCAGGAAACCCCCTCCCCACCATACCCTTGGGATTGCAGCTGCCATGATTCTTTGTGCTTGGGGGTTTTACATTGGGCACGGTGCACCCCTGTGGATAGGGACCTTGTCACCTGGTGCGGCTCCCAGCCTCATGGGACACGTTACACTTGCAAATTAAAGCTTAATAGTAACCAGGTATAAAGTTAGTGAAGTTACTTGTGTGATACCTGTAATGCGTAGAGGAGGCCTTAAAAGAAACAAGTAGGAAAATTTAATAGAATATGTCTTAGGCCTATAATTTTGTTGGACTTCGTTTGGATAGGGGAATGAGTTAGTTTTCTTGTCCAGGCTCTTAATCAGTCCTATTTACTAGGGTATCTGAATACTTCCCCAAAATAATTATTTGAAGATAATGCAAGATCCAACACATTCATTCTATTTCTCCTTTTAAGGTCAACATATTCACCCCCAGGTACATTTACTTAATGTAACTTAGCATGGAATCTATGAAGACATAGGGTATTGTGGACAGGTCATTATCCAAGATTTCCTGTATGTCAGGGATGAAAGAGCACATCTGTATCAGTATTTCCGCCCAGGTAATATGAGGGGTATACAAAAACCTAAAGGTTACGTGCTAATCGTCAATGTTGAGAGCAAGCCCTATGCTACTAGAGCAGAGCCCCTCAATAATGGTAGATTCTGTGGTAATAGCTAACTTTTCCAGATATTTTTATCCTGCCACTAGCATTATCTCCTAACTGGGCTTAGTTTAGGTCAGGCGCACTTTACCCATCTTTCAATCCCAGCCAGGCACAGATACGTTTTGGGATACAGTGCTGTTAGCCCTCAGAGTTAGTGAGAGTGGTGCATGTTACTGATATTTGAAACCATGCTACCTCATGATTTTTCCCCAGTATCTGAATATCAATATTTTGCTGGATAATTGATGGTATATAGCCTGGAGGGTCTTCACAGGTTTGGTACCAAAAGCAAAGCATTCTGGCTACTATCCACAAGGTTGTCTTCCAACTCAGCATTAGTTATTAATCCCTCATTCTACTTCAAGGTAAGATGATATTATACAGTGATGAATAGTATCAAATGCTGGAAAAAGATCTAGTGATCTGGCAACGGACAATAAGAGGTCATTCATTAATGTGACCAGTGTTCTTTCTATTCCAAGGCCTGGACTGAAATTTGATTGGAAGGAGTCCATAATTTTGATGGATAAGTGTATTATGCACAACCACAAATCAAATGTCAAGGGAGAGGAGTGGTGAAGGCAATAAAACTGTAGGTTTTCAAATCACATTTTAAAATCTTGTACAAATAAAAAGAAAATAGATCTACATCCCAGAATGTCTATCCTTTTTTCATCTGTCTCTTACTCAGACAAATGGTCCATACTTAGGGTTAGTTTATGGAACCATGCCAGTTTTACATCAGTTATGGGTCTGGCACATGGTATGTATTCCTGAATTTGGAAAAGTTTCTATATAGTCATGGCATTAAATAATACAGTATAACCTCATAAATCCGGCGTGCTCGGGACTGAGTACCTGCCAGAAATTTGAAAATGCTGGATTTTTGAAACCAGCACAGCAGCCAGTCACGAGGGGGGAAGGGGGAGGAAGGGTAGTGGTGGCCAGTCCTGGAGCAGCAGCCACACAGAGAGCAGCGGTGCGGAGTAGTGAATGGCGGCAGCAGCTGCTGTGTGCAAACTTCCCCCTCTACATCCAGGAGGGAAGGGGAGTGTGGCAGGGGGAAGTGCTGGATTTTTTATAATTTTGGATTTTTGATATCTGGATTTATAAGGTTATATTGTATATTAAATTTCAAATATATTGAGCCTTAACATTCTACTAGCACACAAGGAAGAGTTGCAGACTCTGGATCCTCATGCGAACAGGCAGCACTGGTATAGTGTGTGATATAATGTAGATTACCTATTTAAACATATGCTCAGGGGTACTTACCATCCTACCATTTTATATTATTATCAGAGGTATGTAGTGATTTATGGAGGAAAATAACTGACTTGATACATGCATAAAAAACATTTTTAACATATCCTTTTTTGTTATTATTTCATACACATTTTATTAAATGAATATTCTTTCCTCTACTATAAAATAGTTAAAATTTCTTCAGTATTTTCATTATAAATGGTTATATTCCATGAAGTATTATTTTGGAATGTTTTAAATTATATTGGTCTGAAACACATCTGCACTAAACATCTGTCTAATCATTGTTTGTAGTTACAGAGAGAAATATAAAAAAAAAATCCCCAAATCCCCATGGTTTCAATTGTTTTTATAACAAGCTGTTGTACAAGAATATTTTAAAATAACTAAGCTTTACTGACAGCTAGTTATTAATGAGATCTACTTCCTTTTCCTATTTTGTATTTTTTAGTGGATAAGATTCTTGACTTTGAAAGACAGCTACTAAGCATGCACACTAGTTACTGTCCAGGAAGCTCGTTTTTTATTTACATGGAAAAAGTATGTAGAAACAGCAACTATACAAAAATACTTCATTGCAAGTCTATAGAGACTCTACTATAGTGTCAATACAAAACATTCTCCATTTACTAATGCCGCCATGTAAATAGCACTTATGATTAAAAAGTGAACTGAAAAAAGCACTTTACCAGCTAATGCTGAAATCTAGGGTTCTGTGCTTCTGTTCCATAATTACATGACTTCAGTAATAGGTATGCCATCCCTGTGATTGGCAGGCAAGGCCCCAAGAGCCCTGTCCAATTACAAATTACACAGTTTTCTGGAACACATACACTCCAGAAGGTCACGCATGGTATTTGCAAATCAAGCTGGTTTGTTCAGGAGACAGGGTGACTTGAACCATAATGCAAAAACTAAAGCTCAATAAAACTCATTTTATACTTGCAAGCTGCAAAGCAATTCATTAGGCATGGAGTCAAGGATAAATTAAATCCCTGTTTTCCTAAATATTTCTACTATCTATTCTTAGTCTGGTTAGTGGAAGACAAATGGAGCAGCCTTAAATGGAAAAGCCAAACTGTCCAATATGATTATGACCAAGCACTTCAGCATGTCCTCTTCTGGGTGAATCTCATGTGTACTATATATGTTTATACTGCATGCAGAGTCAAGAAATCCTCAGAGTAAATTCCTGAATTTCTATAGCCATAAAGATAAACTGCAGAACCATGAAATAATTCTTTTGAACGTGTGACCTTAGCTACAGTGTGAATTTTGAAGATATGTCAGTAGTTATTTCAGTTCCACCAAAAAGAACCGCACAATTGACAAAACCTGTTTCTTAATGCTCCCTTGGATTTTTTGTCCAGATTAGGGGGCTTAAATCTGAGTGACCAATTTCAAGCTATGATCACTCATAGTTTAGAGTCTGGTATAACATGAATCATTTGGGACTAGAAACAGATGCTGCATACCAAATAGGATATGAAATACTGTAAAACATTTGTTTCTACTTCTAAATTGTGAGATACCAGACCATAAAGCTGTATCACCCTGATTTATAGGAAAGCTATTGTAGATATTTTTAGAGGTTTTAAACATTTATTATTACTATTTTTTCTGCCATTCCAAGGCCTGTACTTGGTAACTAAGGCAACCATGTTATAGAGAGAGGTATAAAGAAATAGTGTTAATAGAATATTTTTAAACACCCACCTGAATATTTCTAGGATTTTTTTCCCTCTAAAATGTGATATAAATACATAATATGTGAATGTGTACACTTGGTATAAAGCTTTTATTCCCACTTGTTTTGAATGACCTGCATAACCCACTAGTGCCTTCAATTCTCATTAATTATTGGGCATCCTCTTTTTTAATCCTGGGAGTAGATCCAAAGAGTCATATTGGTGATGCCTAATGATCCTGCAAAATTCAGTTCTGACAGTTATTTTATTGCATAGATGATCTGCTGTAGGAATTCAAGAGGCAGTTTGGGCTTTTTTGTCATCTACAGTGACACTACAGTGATGATACTCAGCTAAGGGTCATCTTCTAATCTCATTCAGGCAGGGCAGCATTTCGACTTTGTGACTGCCAGGCCAAGATTAGGATTTAGATGAGGGCTAGATGCATTAAACTTTTTTACAAAGAAGAGGGAAGAGGCACTGGCAGGCTGTTGGAAAATGTCTGAGAAGATGACAAAACGTGTATGTGCTTGCCTTATAAATCTGAAAATCTAGGAGTCAAATAAGATTCCCAGACTTTAAAATGATTAATCAACAGCTACGGCCAACAGTGCTTTTACTGAGGAGACTCCAAAGCAAACAATGTGAACAACCTTCCAACCTTGTTGCTATGAGTGATCCACCAGCAGTACAAACCCCCAGATGGCATCGCTCTCAAGGTTATTGATAGTACACAAGCTTCTCCACCACATCAAGGTTGTGATCTTTGGTAAATCATCGTATATACTATAAGCATTGTTAGTAGGCGCCTAATTTTTTTAAATAAAATACAACCCAATTTTTGTACACTAAGGCTAGGGACAGAAGTTACACATAAACCGGTTTAAGTGATCAGAAACTGGTTTAAATCTGTAACAGAACAGAAGCTCAGTGCACATTAAACCTTTCAAAATTGCTGAAACCGGTTTAAGATAAACCAGGTTTAATGTAGTATCAGAAGGCTTAACTGATTTGGGTTAAACCAGTTTATGGAACTTCTGTCCCAGACTTAAACCGTTCTCTCCTGCCAAGTCATGTTTTACCACGACAGTTCAAGTCAACTGGGAGCCCCCATATTTAAATGTCATGGAGGTAACAAAAGATGGTTGATGAGGAAAAGTCCTTTGCTACCTACAAGAATATGATGGAGGTAGAGGACTTTATTCTTATTTATAGATAGTAAGGCCTCAAAATGCCCCACTGAAAGTGCCAAAATATTTGACAAGTTTGCAAATATGAACAGCACACCCACTCTAAAGCCTCTTTACAGTGTCTGAGCCATGTAAAGGGGAAATTTAGTGTCAAAGAGATTCAAGCTCAATGTTTGTTGATTTTCAGGCTGCCTGTTTGCACCAGGTTTTACCTGAGGAGGGTTTTTTTTGGCAAAAGCATTAACTGGTTTTAGCTGCAGTACTTAAAATACTTTTAGGTGATCTGTTGCTTAATAGATTTCCACTGTGTATTTTGTCTACAAATAAGTTTGAGTAGTATATTTTATAAATTAAGTACTAACTGTTTACCAGTTCTCCCACTTATAAAAGGGGCATAGTGCTAATAGGCTTCTAAAAATATAGGACTGAAAGGGACATCTGGAGGTCATGTAGTCCAACCCCTGGTATGAGGCATGCTCATCCTTATCCAATCCATCCTATACAAACCTTTGTCTAACTTATTACTAAAACTCTACAGTCAACCCTGTCATACAACCTAATCTGCCACAGGTAAAGCAGGGAGACAATGGCGATCAGTGTCTTGCTGCAGCAAGGATTGTCAAAATAGCTTGAGCAATCTAGTGAAAGAACCATGCCCCCTACTACAAAGGGAAATATATTGTGGTATGCTCCAGTCCATAACAGGGAACTACAACTCCTTCTTGACACCAAATATAGCAATTGGTCTGACCCTGAGGAGAGAGGCAAGGCCCTCGTGCAGGAGCATTGGTACACCCTAGTCAAAATCTCTAGCCTTGGCTGCAGCCGATACCCAGTGCTTCTAAGGAAGGTGAGTGTAGAGAGGAAACCTTGACACCTGTAGCAACAAGAAAGGGGGAAGCAGGGCGGGGGGTGTGGAGAAATCCTTCCTGGCCCCATGTGGCCACCAGCAAAGCCCAGAAGCATGAAAAGTACCTGTAGCATAGCATAGCAGCTACTCCAGATGATCTCTGTCCAGTGCTTATCCAACCTCTACTTGAACATCTCCAATGATGAAGAGTCCATAACTTCTCTTGGCCATCTATTCCACTGCCTCACTGTTTTAACAGTGAAGAAGTTTTGTCCCCAGTACTCCAATCCTAAGTGCTGTGAGAATTACTGAGTCAATATTTGTAAACACAAAAAACAAAGTATTATATATTGGCATATGTAGTTCTGCTGATATCTGATTATATTTCAACTATGGCAAATTTTTGTGATTTTTTTAATAGCCTTCCAGCTCCTTAATTAATACAATTAGATGACTATCTTTCCTTTTTTAAAATCAGTTTTTAGCCATTGTATTTGCATAGAAAAGCTTGAAAATGTAAATTTAGTATAGCTTAAAGGCTCAAAAACCAAAAAGGAAATAAAACCTATTGGAAATGTACTATTTAAAGGAATCTCATTACTTTAAAAGCCAATTTCATGACATGTCAGGGGCAGACTCAGAACTCTGGAATGTATGGGAAAGTATATTATTATCCCCTATATTGGCCTTTATATTGTATTTTTTATTCATGCAAACCAATGTAGTGACTATTTTGCATGAGCAAAGGATCAGGCTCTTGGATTTTAAATGCTTCAGACAGGTATCTTAACAATTGTTACTGTCTAAAGGCCCATATATTCTTTCTGTGCTCCATAAATAATAATGGAAATAAAAACCCTAATTACCTTGCCAAAACTGTTATGCACTTCTTTTCACTTATTTTTGTATTTAGCTTTTCATTTTAAACTATGCCTCCATTTTAAAAAAATAAGATGATTTGATTCAAATTCTGCGGGACACCATTCAATTTTTCCTAGACAAATCTAGACTCCACATGATTGCAGACTTATTGTTATTGTATAGTTTATCTTCTTCACAAACAGGGAGATTATTTAAATGCTGAAGGAAAGAATGAAAATGCAATGAAAAATATATCAATCCATAAAGGACTGCAGCGAATTGATACAAGGCATGCTAATGTATAATGGATAGCAAGTAAAAAGCTAGATACGAGTGCAATTTTGAGTAGATGCCAGGACTAAACCTCCCTTTCATCAGGGTAGACTGTGTCAAATTGTGCCAAAGAATGAGAGTAACACACTACATGAATGTTCCACTTGCAAGATGTGTAGATTCAGATATGGAGATAATAGAAAAGCAACAGACTGTTCTAAGTTTGGTGTCTAATACTTTTGTAGAAAGGGTACTGTGATACCCAAAAGCTTGCCTATGTATGTATCAACTTTACAGTTAGTCCAATAAATGGCATCACCCACAAGAATGATTTTGTTGTGTAGGCAGTTTACAACAAGGTGATCAAAGCTACTTGTACTCCCCCCTTCTCCTCTTACTTGACTTTGAATGGTGTTATAACATAACGTTCTCTATAAGTAGGTGGCACATTTTTGGGGCCAATATTTGGTATTGGCAATTATGATGCTAGCTGTCAATTCTAATTTGTTTCGACTGCAAGAACTTTCTGGCTACTATAATGCGTTTGGTAGAAATAGAAGAGAGAATATGGGCCACTAATGATGGCCAATATTACTGAATTTCACTGTTGAATAAAGTCAGTGTGTTGGTGACAGTGACACCTAGCCAAATAGATATTGGTTTGAAGCCATATTAAAACTGTTTTAGTCTGAAGCAAATTCAAGCTATACATATAGTTGCATTAAAGCAAGCAAGCAAACAAACAACAACAAAATCATTCCTCCGAGCAGAAATGAATTTAAACTACAGAATTAGATCTGACTTCATGTCCAGGTTTTTTACCATCTCAAAGTTTGCTGTTGTTTCTATTTGGAGTTGTAGCATGAACCTACTACTGTCCCATTTGGTTCAGTAAGGACTGTAGTAAATACCTTTTAATTGCACAAATGGGGTGCCACTAAATTCAGGAATGCTATGGAGCAGTGTCTTGAGTCTAAAAAGGTTGAGTACTACTGCATTAGATTAACCAAATAATCCAATCACAAACTAAAGGGAGTAAATTACTTGGTTATATCATAGAATTACTATACAATAGGTGGATCTACATGTGAAATTAATGTGATGCAAAAAAATCCAGAGCAGTTTGAATTGGAGTCAACTGCTGCTGGGCACAGTATCTACACATGCACCTGGGACAGCAGCACTTTGAGCCAGAGCAGAGCAGCCCTGGGCTGGCAGAGTGTATGGGGGTGTGGGGGGAGGTCAGCCCTCAGCTCTGGGTGGTGGCATCGGGCAGCAGAGGGGCTGGCAGGAGCTGGGAGTCTGGTCACCAGCTGGCTGGGCTGACCAGGTGCAATTTGCACCTGGGGGTCACCTTTTATACATATGTTTAATCGCACTTAATGACTCTGCCTTAAGATAATACTGTCCCTGACTATGTTATGATGGAGTTAATTTACTGTGCCCTAATACCGGTGCACATCTAGACTGTGACATTTTACTGCAGAGCTAATTAGTCTACTCTTCAGGAAAGTGCACGTGTAGATGCAACCAGTGATATCCAAACTTTTATAGGTTCTTTTTATATTACTTTGCTTCATCTTGTAGAGTTGTGCTCTGCAGCAGGGGTTGTCAACCCCTGGCATATGTTCCAGAGCATGGCACATGAGGCCATTTTGCATGCCATGCCATAGCTAGCCCAGGCTCTGGGCAGCTGCTGCTGGCCACAGAGCCTGGGCTGGTCACAGCAGGTGGCCAAGAGGCTGAAAGCCCTGCTGCAAGCAGTCCAGACTGTAGCAGGCAGCAGCTTCCCAGAGCCCAAGCCACCTGTGGCAGGCAGCCAGGATGCTGCAAATAGCTACACTGGTGTCTGGATCTCTGGCACTGGCTCTGTGGCTGCAGCAGGTACACATGCACTTCAGGGCAGATGGTGGCGGGAGAGACCTACGGCAGTGCACTCAACTGCCACTGTCAGGGTCAGTGCTGGGGCTCAGGACCCTGGTGCAGCTGTTTGCAGCCTTTCAGCTGCTTGTCCCATGCTCCACCATCTCCGCATGCCCCTGCAGGGACTGCTGCATAGGCAGGCTGTACTGCACTCCTCTCCTTTCCTCAGAGTTGGCTGTCCATCCCAGCCCAGGGGGTGTAAGATGGGGAGAGCGGCAGAGCTTGGGCTCGAAGCTGGGGCAGGGTGGGGCAGGTTGGGAGCAGCCACTGAAGTTCCGATCCTTCCTGCTGCTTTCACTAGGTGCTGCTGCTGTTGCCGAGCCCCACTAGTTGGCTCGGTGGGGGCTGAGGGGAGCAGCCATGCTGCTCATTGGCTTGTGATATATAGGTAAACTTTGTGGGGTGGGGAAAGGAGTGAGCAGGCCCACAGGGAGTCACTTTTGAAGCTGCACGGTCACTGCAGTGGCTGAGCTAGGCAGACAGTCTCCTTGAAGCCCCCCGCCTGGAGCTTGTGTGCAGCCACTGGTGCCACTGTTTGCAGCTTACCTACCACCTGCTGTAGCTGCCCAGAACCAGAGCCCAGGTCAGTTGTGGCAGCCAGCTGGGGGGCTGCAAACAGCTGCACTGGGATCCAGAGCCCCGGTCGGGCTCCATGATGGCAGCAGCCTCCAGTCACATGGTGGGGGAGGGGCCGAGGTTGCTGGGCTCCAGATACTGGTACAGCTATTTGCAGCCTGCCCACCACCTGCTGCAAGCAGCCCAGGCACTGTGGCTGGCAGCAGCTGCACATGTGCCTAGGGGCACACAATAGGGAAGGACAGTGCAACACCAGCCCCTCCCCTACCATGTGCCAGGAGGTGCACGTGCACCTACCACCAGCAATAAGGATTGGGCCCCTTATAGCTCTTCACCATCTGCCTCTGGCATGCCAAGTCAAGGCCTGGGTCAAGGTTGGGTCATTTTGGCACTCCAGCCAAAAAATGTTGCCAACACCTGCTCTAGATGATTATGTACATCTCTCCCATAATTGTATTGGGTAAGATTATCAAAATTAGGATTGTAGGAATTGCATGCCATTTTGGACAGCAGTTAAATATTCATTTCTTTCTTGAAGTCTAAGTGCTTCTCATGTCTTCTAAATCTCAAGAATTTCCAGCATTTACTGTTTATAATCTTAGATATATGTATAGACATAGATTTAGGTAAATATTTATCTTATGTGGATAAATGCCCAATGGCTGTGTACAGTTTGGGTGTTCACTTGTAGAAGTTAGGAAGCACAAATATGCATATATTTATATATGCATATATCTAACTATGAAAGATTACTCCTGAAAAAATAAGCAGCATGGTATACACACATAACTGTACTAATAATTTCTGCAAATAAAACACTTATAATACCTTAATTATTTATATTTTACTCCTTGGGTTGCGTCAAGCCTATAGTCATAATGTATTCCATTCTCTGTATAGGATAAATTCAGTGAACAGCTCCTTTATTCCTCTGTAGGAAGATAAAAACATCATTTATATGCATATGCTGTTGCATGAGCAGTGACCTCTTTGACAGATTCATTGATGTATTCTGGCTTCTGAACTTCAAAATAGCCCTGAATTTCAGTCATTCTGAACACCAAAAGTGAATTGAAAATAGTAGTGTTTTCATAATTCCAAAAATCAAGTCCTGACCTCTTGGAAACTATTAAATAGCTTTTCCTAGAACCAACAGGACAAGCTGTACATGGTTCAATTAGTGGATAATTGTGCATTGGTAAAATTGATGAACAGGATGGTTTTATTTTTGAAAAAGAACAATATTTTTTTAAAATTCTGCTGGTGATACTGCACTTTCAAGAAATAGAACCACTGTTAATTGTTTTTATTATTACATATAATAAAATGTAATAATGCATTTTAAATATAAATCAGAACAAAAAATTTAAATCAGAACCAAGCAACCACATCTCCAGCAGCCCCCACATAGTACCAAAATAGCTACTCTGAAAAGAAGAGATACCAGGCAGATGACTAAATGTTAGTATATTCTAAGTGACTGTCTTTATTAGAAAGTCTAAAGAGAAGGGTGTTGCATCGTGTTCTAAAATGTGGCAGCCACATAAGCCGATTTGAAAAGATCAACAACCTCTATGATGTGCAGTGTTTCACTGATTCAGTTCAGGTTCACTGTAGTTTTAAAATCTATGAGGATCAACATGCAGGATCAAGACTAAAGTCACCTCACTTAGGTTCAGATGTCTGTTGTCTGATGAGAGAAAGTTGTGGAGGAAGGGAAGGACTTCTTCCTGATAGGTACCACATTCCCATATGTTCAGTTTTGGAATCCAGGACACTGCAGACAACACAGAGTTGGGGCATGTTTGAGATAACTGGGATCTAGATAAGTTTTGGTTTCTGAACTTCACCCAGATTTAAAAAGACAATCTGAGGAAAATATGGAGTGTAAATGTTACATACTGTTGTCAGCTTGCAATTACTTTTTGTAAACAAAAACAAGACACAACCGCGTAACAAAAAAAGTGTTTTTCTGCAGGGTCCCTGCATCTTGTCTGTAAATTAATTGCCAGTGGTTTCAGAATGCTTGTTTGCTAATGGTGTCAGTGGTAGATACAATGACATCTACCCCAAACCATTATAGAAGTGTAATGTTTTAAAGAAATATTTTCCAGTCTTGGCTCTGCTTTTGGATTACTTGTGTGTCAACTGCAGTGGATTACCTAAAAATGTACATCCCTTTTTCAAGAAGACTGTTTGCTTTGTGACTTTTTTACCTTAACCTTTGAGATTTGAGGATCCCAAAGGCATATCCTTATACCCTATATCTGCGATGCTTCATCTCTCTTTTTAGTTTTTATTCCTCATTATATCACTTAATTTCTATTCTAGAAGTATTGTATTACCAGAGTGAAATGAAAATACCAAATGCGTCTTAGCAGTGGTCACTTGAATAATCAGAAATGACTTCAGCCTCAGTACACTGAAGATTTCCTATCAAGTCACTCAGTATGCTGAACAAGTAACTACTTTATTCTGCAGGCAGATTTGCAGTACTTTCTTACACCTGGAAGAAACAACATTCCTAACTCAGGCAACATAACATACTGCCAATACGCACCATTTATACATACTGTCATGCCATAACAGAACACTAATTTGCAGAGACTGGCTTTTGCTGCTGGTAACATGGTCAAGAATAGCACCTGCAGCACAATATTACTCTCTCAGTCTAAAAATATCTGTCATACTGGGTGAGACCTCATATATAATTCATGGGTTTTAGATTTATTAATCCTGCTATTAAGGCCAAAAAAGAATGGCATTTTAGTGAATAAAAACTGATCTGCATTATCTTTAGAGATGTTGGCTGAACTTAGTTTCCCACTGGAAAGGACTTAAATCCAATTTAAGGCAAATAAATAGACGAAGCCTAATTTTCTCCACCCCCCACCCCCCAACCCTTCCCAGTCCCTGAAGCTGCTGAGCATCCAGCAGTTCCTTTTGACTTCACTAGAACTGGTAAGTACTCAGCATTTCTGACAATCAGGCCACCTATATTTAGGAAACTAAATATGGACTGTGGATCTTAGCTTCAGGCACACATGTTTGAAAATTATAGTTGTAAAGTTTTTATTAATTTGGAAAACCCGTGGGGGTTTTTCCTCCTTCTTTCCTTAGGTCCCTGATTATTTTTGCTCTGTATTATGAAATCCTTATCCATAAGATAAGGTCTCCCTCACCTCAGACCTGTAAGATAGACTTATGATCAAGTCTATAAAGAGCAAAAAGATTTCCACTGTGACTGTAAGAGTGAAACAAACCTGATGTATTCCTAGACTGTCAACTTGAAGAATTTACAAGCCACAGCTGAAAGTGGGGTATGTATAATAGGAGATAAACAGGACAGAATGTTCTTGGAGATTTTAAAAATTAATTTATTAGTGAAAATCCTTTTCCAGGTACTGAGCTGTTTCCCTTGTCCCCTGTTACATTTAGTGGTCTAATTCAAAATAGTCTCTCCTGGTTTTCTCCTAACCCCTGTGTATAGATGGTTATTGTAATAGTAACATCTGCCTAATGTGCATGTTCCCAATGTCCCCAAATCACCTTCCCTGCCACCCTGAAGGGCAACTCTCTATGTTGCCAACTGAAAGTGTAGGTTCTACTATGGGCAGCAACAATAGACATTGACAATAGAAGTAAATGAGAAACACTGACACTGTAGGGCCATAATAAAATTACTGAAATTAATAGAAATGCAAGAAAATCTGTACTGGTGGTGTTAAATCTCTTATTTAATGTAGAAAAAAAGTGTCATTTTAATTTTTCTGTAAGTTGCAATGGAATTTCCATTCTGCCGTAATGTTTTGCTAAGGAAACAGTGGTGGCTGTGCCCCAGTAGTAGTGGCTATGTGGTAGAGTTTCTGCCTATCATGTTGGAGGGCTGAGTTCAAGTGCTGGCTGGGTCAAGTAGAGATAAGTTAAGTGACAGCGGGGGGGAAAATTCTTGTTGGAGTGGAGGGGGTCATTGTAGTTTTTTAAAAAGGAAGCAGTCCTTTTCCTGCCTGGGGCAGGGGGTCGGACGTGATGATCCTTTGGGTCCCTTCTGACTACAAACTATGAAAAAACTAGAGGATTTGGTTGCAGGATTTAGGTTCTGCTTGAGACAGAATATATTGGACCTTCTGTTTTCCTTTCATTGTACATCATATACAAGAATATTGCAATCAGGAATTGTAGTAGAGGTGATATCTTTTATTAGACTAATTAGATTTTTGCAAATAAATGTATTTAATTGCAAGCTTCATCAGGGTGTTTGTGCCCGAAAGCTTGCAATTAAAGACATTTAAAAAAAAATCTAGTTGCTCTAATAAAAGATATCACCTCTACCATGAGTCCCGGTTGCTTTTTCCTCTACAACCTGGATACCTGACACACGGAAGATATCAAATTTTAGCTGATTTTTTTACGTGAAGTCTTCATAATTTTACAGGAAAGAAGCAACTTTTACCACCTGAAACCTGAGATACTTCTCCTGCCTTTGTTTGAGGTAATCTGCATCATCAGAGCCTCACAGAGCTCAAAGACACCTTACCGGATTAGAAATGCTTGCCCAGAAGAGCAACCCATCCGTTTACTCCTGTGAAATATGAAACATAATAACTAGAAGGAAATAGGAGTACATCCTGCTTACCAAACAGCTTTGAGGTAAACAGACTATTCCAACTTTTCTCTGAGCTGAATTTGCATATAAAATGAATAGGGGTGCACCAATAGAGATTTTGGGGGCCAACACGGATAGCTGATTTTTAAGGAGGCGTATCAGCTGATACCAATCTGATTTGCAATAAGCAGCCCTGCAGCTTGAAGAGCTGCATCCAGCTGGTAAGTCTGTTGTGGTGGAAGGGGAGGGGAGAGAAGGGAAGGGATGTTGGGGGGCAGATCAAGGCACCTGGGGTGAGGGAGGGAGTGGTGCTGGGGCAGGGGCTAGGGCAGGTACTGCCCACCTGGGGTAGGGCGAGGCATGGGATGGAGCCATGGTCGGGGGGTGTGGGGGGCAGCTCCCATCCTGCATGAACCCCAGGAGGGCATGGGAGAGCCATGTGCCCTCAGATATGTGCACGGGGTGCAGGTATAGTGGGCTGGGGCTGGGGTAGTGCTGAACTCTTCCCAGGGGGACCCCATACCCCCCTCCCCATGATGCCCCTGCCCACCCCCGAGTGCAGCCCCAGCCCAATGCCCCCTCCTCACATGCTGGGAAGAGCCTGGCACAGCCCCAGCCTGCAGCTGCAGCCCACCCTGCCCATATCCTGCATGCATCTGGGGGCACATCCTCCCTCATGCCCTCCCAAGGTTCATGCAGGGTGGGAACCATGCCTCCATGTCCCCCGGATGGGTCGTGGCTCCATCCCGTGCCCCACCCCAGATGGGCAGAGCTTGCCCCAGCCCCACTCCTCCCTCACCATGGGGGTATTGATCTGCCTCACCACACCCCTTCCCTCCCCTCCTACCACAGATGTACCAGCTGCATGCAGCTCTCCAACCTGCCAGGCTATGCTCCTCGCTGGCTATGTGCTGCACTATGGCTGCGTGCATGCACGGGCATTTATTGGCCAAATTATTGGCCATGTCAGGCCAATTTCTGATGCAGTCAATTTTCTTTATATTGGTGCCGGCCCAATATTGGTGCATCTCTAAAAATGAACTTTTCCAAACAGGATATTTTACCACACCTTCAACTTTCCTATGAAATATGAACTTTCATTTCTATCCAGGAGAACTT
Organism: Alligator sinensis; assembly: GCF_000455745.1. Taxonomy (NCBI): domain Eukaryota; kingdom Metazoa; phylum Chordata; order Crocodylia; family Alligatoridae; genus Alligator; species Alligator sinensis. Next base: position 886,285 of record NW_005842029.1, on the reverse strand, counting down.
TTACAATCTTTTCTCTGATGCCTGATGAAGGGTGTTTGTGCTTGAAAGCTTGCAATTAAAGATTTTTTTTTTTTTTTTTTGCAAAAATCTAGTTGGTCTAATAAAAGATATCACCTCTACCATGAGTTCTAACTTACTTTTTCCACTAGACCAATACAGCTACAAATGGATACCTGACTACAAGAATATTTGCACTGTTAGCATTCATGTTTCAGCAATTTCCCCCTTATACTCCACTTTCCTGTAGCATTTTCCCTTTTTGGCTCTGATTAAATAAAGCATCCCTATTCAAAACTACAGTTAAATATGCACGTAACTATGAGGTCAGCTCAAGTTAAGTATGTTCTTAAGTGCTGCCCTTAACAGGCATAGATTTAAGCATATGCTAAATGCTGTCCCAAAGGGACGTCTTTAAGCTAATAACAGAGAGGTTGGATTCATCTCTATTCACCTCATTCTCTAGTGTGTTCTGAATACTTCACAGATACACATCGTACAATCCCACTAGCTAATTCCAATTTAATTGGAAGATAAATTTGTCTTAAAAAGAGTAGATTTCTCAGTCTTCCTCATAATTTATTTGTAAACAACACTGCTTAGCCCCAATATGTCTCATATTTCAAGAATTCTTTTATGATCTTCCAGGTTGACTGAGTCCCTGCTCCTTATCTAGATCAAGTTTACCTGTTCCAATTTATAAGCACTCTAATAAGTTAAATTACAGCTAATGAATGTTCAGTTAATAACAGTAACCTGTAACTTTTTTTCCCACAGTCCCTTTTAATCAATCTGCTTGTATAGCATCTAATTATGAATCTCTGGGGTCAGCAAAATTGTTGAAGAAATTACAGTCCCTGCTTTATTTGGGGCAGTACAATACAGCATCATTTAAAACTGTTTAACCTTTCTCTGGTCCATGAATAACATTTGTGAAACATAACCTGGTTTCTTCCTGGCAGTTATAAAACCAAGAAATCCAGAGCAAGTCATCTGTCAATATTTAATTCTTCACCACCCCTGGTTTAATTCAAGGCTGTCCAACTGGCAGCCCATGGAGGATTAACCTGTATCCCATGAGATTCCCACCTGGCTGCCACTCCACTGCTTTTGTGGCAGTGGCAGCAGCCAGGCTTCCCAGGTTCTCTCTCCCTTCTCCAGCTTCTGCTTCCTCCCCCAGCTCCTGCTTCCTCCCCCAGCTCCTGCTTCCTCCCCCAGCTCCTGTGGGAAGGGTGGTACAGCAGGAAGGGGCCAAGCTGCCTGTGCTGAGCACTCAGAAAAGGAGGGAGCCAGGCTGCCTGTGTTGGGTGCTATGGGTGGGCTGCCTACATGATGTGTATAGCCAGGAGTGGGATGGAGGTAGTGCATATGTGGCTGGGCATGCTGTATGTATGGCATGTGTGGCTGGGAGGAAAGGGCTGCCCATGAGGTGGGCAGGAGCTTGGTTGAACATTCAGTGGGGAGGATTGAGGGAGGGGCAGCCCACACAGTGTACAGGACCCAGGTTTGTGGCCTGTGCTGTGAGCAGCCTGAGCACCCCAGAAGTTGGACAGCCCTGTTTTAATTCTGTGGGAACATCACACCATTTGCAGTCTCTTCACTATTATTGTATTTTCATCAAGTCATATACATTATGATCAAGATAAAAAGCATGCACATGTGAAAGATTCAAGGTTGAATGAAATACATAGAAATTACTGAAATGAAAGGAGACCCAGAAAACACTTGAACAGCTTACTATACAACACAGGCATCACTGTCAATGGAACTTGGTAAGAACCAGTTTCGTCTGCTGAAATGATGTCCTTCACTTTGTTTTGAGGTTGCTATGCATACAGCAATATCCTATTGCTAATAGCCTTTAATAACCCTATTGTCTAAATATGAAGGATCTACTGCTGCTTGAGTATTAGAGATATCCTTGTCCATCATAGGGGGAATCTCAGACTAAGGCCTTGGTAGGTAAAAATATCTTCACTTCAACATTAAAACTATCTTCATAATTTTTAAGATCTATTTTTTCCTCTAGTTATCTAGAATCTCAAAAAATAACTTTAAAAATGTATTTCACCTTTTTGAGATGGGTTTTAAGTTATCTGATGGAAAAATGTGTAAGTGAGGCTTGCAAATGTATTGCAATGGAAACTAGTATAGTCTGGGTTACAGCCCATTCAAGAGCTTTTAGTTGGTATAATTGCTTTAAAAATAAAGTTGTCTGGGACCTAGATATACTCATCCTATGTAGAATAACATAAGAATAAAAAGTGGTCCAATCGAAGTTGTTGTACATTGTGCCTACTTTTCCATGCAGCCCAGTTCAGAAGTTACTATTTGTAAATTCAAGATCAGGTTTACTGTGCCTCAAAATAAAACATAAATGTTCAAAGTGGTATTTTTTGTAACAAAAAATAAAGAGCTCATTTATAAAGATAATTACAACTCTATCATAAGACCTTCCCTGGGACATCAGCAATTTAGAATTTACAGCGAGATAGTAATGTTCAGAATGATTTAATTAGTTTTCTTCTACTCTTAAGTTAGGATGCACTAACACTGAAGCATACAGACACTGTGGGCTCCTATATATATGTGCAGAGCCTACTCCGACATGCTGGAAATCCAGCGCGTCAAAGCAGACTCAATTAATCTAGTCTGCTAGAGCATGCAAATTGATGTGCTCTGGCAGCCTTCCATGTCACATGTATCAGAGACCCCATGTGTCTCCACGCTGAAAAAAATGGCAGCAGGGCACTTTGAAATAAAACACATTCAATGTATCCCGCTGCCATATTTTCAATGTGGGGACGCTGATACACATGACGTGCAAGTACTTTTAAATTAGTGCAGCTCACTAATTTAAGTGCCTAGTGCTACATCCTGCAGCACATGCAAAAGTGCCCTGTGGATGTGTCTACCCGAGATGCTAAAAGTGCAGTAGACTAATTTTACTGTGCGTTAGCATGTCACGATGAAAGTCATGCTAATGCACAGAAGAATGAATCTACTGCACTTTTAGCATCACCTAGAAGATGTGCACTAGCACTACTACGCAGTAGTGCCAGTTACAGTGCGTTAAGTTAGTACCCGTTATTACAGGTACTAAATTTAATGCACCATAATTACAGTGAATTAATGCACATGTAGATATGCCCTGTATGTCTTAATGTCTATTGTTACAACAACAGCCTTAAAATGATACCAAACTGTGAAGACATCCATCTCTTTAAAGTATATATATAACACATGGACATTGGCACAGTATTTGAAATTAGAGTTTAAAAGCCACATTCAATCGGTCTGGTAACAGAACATTAGTATGTAAGGTCATAGATTATTTAAAAATAAAGAAAATGTGTTATAAAAGGATAAACTTATGTAAAAGAAAGACCTCAAGAGACAATTATTGGCTATTTTCTATTTGAAGAAAAATAAAGTGAGAAATATGGTAAATAAGTAATATTAGTTTCCTTTATACTTTGCTGTTATTCAGGAACTATATGCATACTATTTTGCTGTCCTCAAAGTATTTACTTGAACCTCTGCCATCAAAGGAAAATATCAGAAGTATGTGTATTTGTAAGAGTTCGATCGTGTCATCCTCTGGTGACTGCTGCCTGAAAATGATTGTATAATCTACAGTAGAGCTGATATTAGTGCACAAGTTACTAGGGAGCCAGCAATCAGGGGCTGCAAACAGGGTAAGCAGTTTGTTCACAGGCCAGTTCATGGCCCCCTGCCCTTTTTGAGAAGCAAAGCTTGGTGTGAGGAAGCAGGAATAAAAAGGAACCCTTTAGGGCCAACAAACAATAAACAGGCCAACTTCTAAGTGAGTTCGCTAGGGAAGGTCTGCTTGGAAGAAGAGCAGTAAGAGAGAGAAGGCAGATTAGGAGAACCATAGCCACTGCCACTGCCTGTACTTGCACCTGTGAGTCTTCTGTCCAGGCAGGACCACTCACCATCAACACTTCCACCCAGGTCCATGTTTGGCGCTGTGGGGTTGCAACTTGCAGGTTCCTTCTAGTGACGGCCAGGTCATGGAGTGCCTGAAGTGTGAGCAGTGCCTCCTGGTGGCGTTTCTCAGGGAACAGGCAAGAAAACTACAGGAGGAGGTGGCAAGGCTCCAAAGCATCCTCTGCCCTGAGGCATTCATTTATTCAATGCTGAAGGAGACCTCTGGGACTGTGGAGGAAGAAATGCCAGACACAGCACTAGAGAAGAGACATGGACACCCAAGAGGGTGGAAGCTGGAGGCTTGTGACTTCTGGAAACAAACAGAGATCTTCACCTCCACCTGCAGTAGTTCATCTGGAGAACAAATAGCAGCCCTAGCAGCAGAGAGGGAAGAACATGTTCCATTGGTAGAGGAAGACAGGCCAAGCCTCACCAAGGTGGGAAGGATCGAGACAACCACCACCAAGAAGAAGTGATGGGTGGTGGTGGTTGGAGACTTCCTTCTGTGGGGTATGGAGGAAGTCATCTGCTGACCTGATCTGTTGTCTCAGGAGGTCTGCTGCTTGCCCAGAGTCTGGATCTGAGATGTCACAGAGGGACTACTGAAGCTTATCCAGCCCTCTGACTACCACCCCATGCTGCTCATCCGTGTGGGCACACAGGAGATCCCAAGTGTATCAAAAGTGACCACGGGGCTCTGGGTGCAAGGTTAAAAGAGATGGGGGCTTAGGTTTGTGTTCTTGTTGATCTTTCCAGGCAAGGGAAAGGAGCTGGGTCAGAGCAGGTGCATCCTGCAGATCAACACCTGGCTGTGCAGGTGGTGTCACTAGCAGGGCTTTGGCTTCTTTGACCAAAGGATGTTCTTCCAACAAGGATTGCTGGGAAGAGATGGGATCCACCTGGCAAAGAGAGGGAAGAGTGTCTTTGTAGACAGGCTCACTAACCTAGTGAGGAGGGTTTTAAATTAGGTTTGCTATGGGATGGAGACCAAAGCCCTGAGGTAAGTGGGGAAGCAGGAGACCTGGAGGAAGAGCAAGTGGGAGGGGACAACAGGGGAGATGTTCTCATACTTTCTGAGGAATCAGGGCAATCAACTAGCTACCTCAGGTGCCTGTACACAAGTGCACAAAGCCTGGGAAATGAGCAGGAAGAACTGGAAGCCCTTGCAGAGTCACGGAACTATGATGTGATTGGAATAACAGAGACTTGGTGGGAGAGCTCACATGACTGGAGCATTGTCATGGATGATACAAACTGTTCAAGAAAGACAGGCAGGAGAGAAGAGGAGGAACAGGAGTTGCACTTTATGTTAGAGAGCCATATGATTACTCAGAGCTCCAGTATGAAGATAGAGATAGGCCTGTTGAGAGTCTTTGGGTTAGGGTCAGAGGGTAAAGCTATAAGGGTGATGTCATAGCAGGGTTTTGACATAGACCACCAGATCAGGAGGAGGTGGTAGATGAGGCTTTCTTCAGACAGGTAGCAGAAGTTTCCTAATCACAGGCCCTGGTTCTCATGAGGGACTTCAATCACCCTGACAACTGCTAGAAGGGCAATACACTAGTGCTCAGGCAATCTAGGAAGGTTTTGGAGAGTATTGGGGACAATTTCCTGGTACAAGTGCTGGAGTGGCCAACCAGGGGCCATGCTTTTCTTGACCTGATGCTCACAAACAGGGAAGAATTGGTGGGGAATGTAGTAGTGGATGGCAATTTGGGCAGCAGTGACCATGATATGATTGAGTTCAGGATCCTGAGGGCAGCATAGTTTGGGGAGGAGGTGAGCATCCCTCAGTGGAGGAAGAACAGGTTAGAGACTGCTTAGAAAAGATGGACATGTACAAATCCATGGGGATGGATGGAATGCACCCAGGGGTGCTGAGGGAGTTGGCTAATGAGATTGCAATGAGCCATTGACCATCATCTTTGCAAACTATGGCAAAGTGGGGCTCCCCAACTAGCCACAGTGCCAGATTCCCCACCTGCCTTTTGGCATGCCACTCACTCATCTCCTGCCATGCCTTGTTGTTAATTAAGGCAGGAGACTGCCCATTCTTGCCCCAATGTCAGGGGGCACTATCTGCAGCTCCATTCCTCCCCTACATTGAAGCCCAAACCTCAAAGAAGGCATCCAGATGACAATGCTCCTGGCCTACAGCTGGACCAAGCTTAGGCCTCATTGTCAGGCCTCAGATGCACATACATTCATACCACCCACCTCTCACTAGGGAGTCTCACACTCCACCCCCTCTCATAGGGTCTCTTTCATGCATCAATAACTTATACTGCCTTGCTCCCTCTTAGAGCAGGCCCTTCAGTCCATAGACTTTAGCTAGCTCATACCTTGTGTGGCAGATGTACCATCTTTTGGGTCTCTCCCACAACCCTCACTGGGGTAGTGGCCAGCCAATTACCTGACTGGGCCTAAGTTTGCCCAGGCCCCTTCCAGAGCAACTCTAAACACTCATACATGCTGGGCTCTCAGCCCTCTGGTTTTCCCCTCACTGGGGCCCCACCTCTCTGCCCCCTCACTGGGGCCACAGGGCTTCACTCCCTAGTGGGCTCAGGCAGCTGGAGCCATGGCTGGCCCCAACTACCTCCAATGTTACATGACCCACCCAAAGGTGAAGGCTGGGGTTAAGGTGCCCCTACCTGCCTTTTACTAGGGTGGTAACTGGCCTGGCATTTCCTGGGGGCTCCAACACCACTGAGAGCCCCACCAGGCCACCCACTCCTGGCAGGGTGCAGTTTTAGGTCATGCCCAGGACCAGGGGCCTCCAAGCCATCTCTTACAAGTCCTGCCCTTACCTCCAAGATGTTGCACACAGCCAGGCAATGTTTCTGCCTGGCCTGCCTGTAGGAAACTCTTCTCTTTATATAGGCGGCCAGGGGTCTAAAATGGCCGCTGCAATCAAGCACCTGTTGGCTGCTTGGCTCCGCTCTTAAAGTGGCAGGCAACAACAGTGCCCTGCCACACACCTTCCCCCTTAAATAGTTCCTGGGAGATATGTCCACTCCTGCTCCGCCAAAGCAGGCTCCCCTCAGAGCCTGTGAAAGCCCTCAAGTGGTGAGTACCCCGAAAGGTGCTCTGCCACACACCTCCCCTCTTAAAATTGACACCCAGGGGCTTCACTTGGCTGCCTGCTCTGCTGGCTTTGTCCCACCCTACTGCAGCCCCTGCCATGTGGTGAGCACCCCAAAGGTGCTCCGCCATACAAACTCATAGTGATCAGGAGAGGTCATGGATGATTGGAAAATGGAAAACATAGTGCCCATATTTAAGAAAGAGAATAAGGAGGATCCAGGGATTTATAGACCAGTCAGCCTCACCTCAGTCCCTGGAAAAATAATGGAGCAGATCCTCAATAAATCAATTTCTAAGCACATGGAGGAGAAAAGGGTGATTAGAAACAGTCAGCATGGATTCACCAGGGGCAAGTCATGCCTCACCAACTCCATTGCCTTCTATTAGATGACTGGTTCTGTGGATGCAGGGAGACCAGTGGGTGTGGTGTACTTTGATTTTAGCAAGGCTTTTGATATGGTCTTCACAACTTCCTTGTAGGCAAGCTAAGGAACTATATAGCTGGAGGAATGGACTGTAAGGTGGATAGAAAACTAACTGGAGCATCGGGCTTAGAAAGTAGTAATCAATGGCTTAATGTCTAGTTGGCAGCTGGTATCAAGTGGAGTCCCCCATGGGTTGATCCTGGGGCTGGTTTTGTTCAATGTCTTCATCAACAACCTGGAAGATGGGATATAGTGCACCCTCAGCAAGTTTTCAGATGATACCAAGCTGGGGAGAGCAGTAGATATGCTGGAGGATAGGGCTAGGATTCAGAGTGACCTAGACAAATTGGAGGATTGGGTCTAAAGGAATCTCAGGAGGTTCAACAAGGACAAGTGCAAAGTCCTGCTTTTAGGATAGAACAGTCCTATGCACCAGTACAGACTGGGGGCTGACTGGCTGGGCAGCAGCTCTGCAGGAAAGGACCAGGAGGTTACAGTGGACAATAACCTGAATATGAGCCAGCAGTGTGCCCTTGTTGCCAAGAAGGCTAACGGCATAAGGGGCTGCACTGGTAGGTATGTTGCCAGTAGGTCAAGGGAAGTGATTATTTCCCTCTATTCACCACTAGTGAGGCCATATCTGGAGTCATGTGTTCAGTTTTGGGTCCCCCACTACAGAAAGGATGTGGAAAAATTGGAGAGAGTCCAATGGAGGGTGACAAAACTGGTGAGGGTGCTGGGTGATATGACTTATGAGGAAAGACAGAGAGAACTGGGCTTATTTAGTCTAGAGAAGAGGAAACTGAGAGGGGACTTAATAGCAGCCTTCAACTTCCTGAAGCGGGATTCAAAAGAGGATGAAGCTAAACTGTTCTCAGTGGTGGCAAATGACAGAACAAGGAGCAATGGTCTCAAGTTGCACAAGGGAAGTTGGACTAGATTAATAGATTTATAGGCATTAAGGGCTGAAAGGGACCTCACAAGATCATTGAGTCCAGCCCCTCTGCCATAGGCTGGAAGTCTGCTGGGATAAATTGACCCCCACAAGATAAGCATCCAAATGCCATTTGTTTGCACCACCTCTGGGAAGAGTCTGTTCCAGACCCTGGGCACTCAGACCATAAAGAAGTTTTTCCTAATTGTCACAGGGCACCTCGGTGCTCCTGCTCCTAGAGAGGGTGTCGGAGGGCACCTCGGTGCTCCTGCTCCTAAGGAGGGGAAAGCTGCCAGAGGAGAAACTGCCAGGGAGAGAGCCCTGGCAGAACATAGTGAGCACAGCTGTGAGTTGCCGGGGCAACTAATAAGAATCAGCTGGCCAGAAGGGGCAGGGCCTGGCCCTCATAAAGCCCAGGGCTGAGGCCAGGCTGGCAGTTCTCTGCTAGCAGCCAGAGGGGTAGGAGCTCCTGGAGTTAGGAAGTGAGAATCACAGGAACCGCTCTAGCTGAGAGAAGGATGGCAGCTCTGAGAGGTTTGAGCACCATGGTTTAGCCTGATGGCTTGGAGTTAAGTTGTTACAGCCAGAGAGCGTTATGTTTGAGTTATAGCCAGGAGGCTCGAGTTTATGTTCAGGCCTTGATATTACACCGGAGGTTTGGGTGAGGCTGTAGGGGTTGGAGGAGGCCTCATAGGGACCCCAGAGAGTGTGGGGTGCCCTAGTGCCAAGAGGGTGCAGTGTCCTCATAGGGACCCCAGAGGGGTGGGGCCCCAGTGCCTGAGTGAGGGTGCAGTACTTTAAGGGGGAACCCCAGTGGTATGGGGACCCCGGTACCAGTGAAGGCGTAGCTAGTGTGCCAGTGAAGACGCAACTGGCGGTGAGGAGCGCAACCGGTGGGTTGCGGGCGGGGAACAAAGACCCCGGGTTGTGTGCAGGGTATGTAGACCCCAGCCCTAGAGCGGGGCAATATTGAGGGGCCCAGGATGGGCGTGGTGGACCCAGTAATAGGCCTGCACCATAGGGAAACCCAGGACGGGGGCAGGGTGCCGTGGTGGACCCCGACGGAAGGGGTTAGTGGCACAGCGCCCCAGGAGAAGGGCAAGGTGCTGCGGTTGTCCCCCAAAGAGGGGATAGCAGCGCGGTGAGCCTGTGCTAGAGAGGGCAGTAGCACGGTGGGCCCAAAGGACTGGTGAGGCCCGAGAGGGGCGACACGTTAGAGAAGGCCTGAGAGAGGGAGAGTGGGCATATC
>NW_005842029.1:868295-876589 GCF_000455745.1 Alligator sinensis | reverse complement strand
GGAGCCACGCATAGCCCATAAGGCTAGGGTGCCCCAAGGCACTCAGGGGTGCAGGATAAGACCCACGAGGGCTCCAGGAGTTTACGTGCCCAAGGAGACACAAGGCAGCCTCCCAACCTTATTTAACAGCAAGGACGTGGCGGGTGAGATTCGAGGGTGCCCTTGGGCTGAATTGGCACGGGGAGAGGGCCTTAAGGAGATCACGGCCCTCCTAAAGGACCCCGCCGTGACACTAATGTTCAGTCTAAATCAGCCTTCCAGAAGTCTGTGGCCATTAGACCTTGTTATCTCTTGGGGAGCCCTGGTGAACAACTGTTCCCCATATCCTGGTGCATCCCTCTTATGTACTTATAGGCTTCCACCAAGTTCCCTCTGCACCTTCTCTTCTCCAGGCTGAAGAGTCCCATGTCCCTCAGCCTCTCCTAGTAGGGCTTGCTCTCTTGGCCTTTGATCGTGCGGGTGGCTATCCTCTGGACTCTCTCAAGCTTATCCACATCCCTCCTGAAGTGGAGGGCCCAAAACTGGATGCAGGACTCCAGCTGTGTCCTCCCTAAGGCCGAGTAGAATGGGAGTATGATATCCCTGGTTTTGCTTGAGATACATCGGTGGATGCATGCCAGAGTTTGGTTTGCTTTGCTGGTCATGACATTGCATTGGTGGCTCATGCTTATCTTGTGGTCGGTCAAGACCCCCCAAGTCTCTTTCAGTTGTGGCAAATGTAGCACTGCTGAGCCTATAAGTATGATGCTGGTTTTTCCTTCAAGGTGGAGCACCCTGCACTTCTCTGAATTAAATGCCATCAGGTTTTGGTCTGCCCACCTTGTGAGCCTGTCCAGGTCAGCCTGTATCCACAAACTGTTCTGCAGTGTGACCGTCTTCCCTCATAGTTTAGTGTTGTCCGTGAACTTTGCCAGTCTGCATCTGACCCCCAAATCCAGATCATTAATGAAAATGTTGAAGAGTATTGGCCCAAGAACTGAGCCCTGAGGGACACCACTAGCTACCTCGTGCCATGTTGATTTGCTCCCATCAACTAGTATTCTTTGGGTGCAACCCTGGACCCAGTTCCCAAGCCATTGGACCAAGAGATGGTTGAGGGCACAGTTTTCCACCTTAGCCATGAGGACATCATGGGAGACCAAGTCAAAGGCCTTCTTTAAATCCAGATATATAACATCAACCACATCTCCTTTGTCCAGGCAATGTCACCTAGTCATAGATGGAGATGACTTTGGTCAAGCAAGATTTTCCGGCAGCAAAGCCATGTTGGCTAGCACTCAGAATGTTGCCTTCCATTAGCCTGCTGCTGATGGAATCCTTGATAATTTTCTCCAGGATCTTTCCAGGGATGGATGTCAGACTGATTGGTCTCTAATTCCCTGGATCTTCCATCCCTTCTTTCTTGAAGATTGGGACCACATTGTCTCTCTTCCAATCCTCCGGTACCTCTCCCAACCTCCATGAGTTCTCAAATATCTTCACCATAGGGTGTGCTATGATGTCCGTCAGCTCTTTCAGGACTTTTGGGTGCATACCACCCGGGCCTGTGGACTTGTGGATGTCAAGTCTTTTGAGATCTTCCCTCACTTGATCTATATCAATTGTGGGCCCATCTCCCACCCCCTGGATGCTTTGTATCCTATCTGACAGGGTGACCCCTTTGGATGGGTGGAAGACCGATTGAAAGTAATCATTTAGGAGATTTGCCTTTTCCTGAGCATCAGTCATCAGCTGCCCCATTTGATGTAGCAGGGATCCAATGTTGCCTTTGTTCTTCCTCTGACTTCCCACATATCTGAAGAAGGACTTTTTGTTGTCCATAATTCCTGTGGCTAGCCTGAGTTCAGTGTCTGTCTTGGCTTTTCTGGTCTGCTCTTTACAGGTGTGGGCTAGTTCTGTGTAGTCCTTTTGGTGATGACTCCCATTTTCCATCTGGCATAGGCTTCTCTTTTTAGCTTCAGGAGGTCCAAAAGTCCCCTATTGAGTCAACGGGACACCCCAGCCCACTGACTGCACTTGCTTCAGGATGGGATGGACTTTCCTTGTGCTTTGAGGATTACGTTCTTAAGGAACAACATTCCTCATGGGCTCCCCTTTCTAAAGGGCCATGGTCTCTGAGTGTCTGGTTGACCAGTCTCCTGAGTTTTTTTTGAAAGTCAGCCTTCCCAAAGTCGAGGATTTCTGTTTTACTGAGACACTTGCCCTCCCTGTGTTGGAGAGAGAAAGTGATCAGTTCAGGGTCACTGTCACCAAGCTTCCCCTCGAAGCTCAGATCGTTCAGCAGATCATCCCCTTGGCCAAAACCAGATGCAGCAGTGCCTGTCCCCTAGTCAGCCCGTAGACTTCTTATGTTAGGTAGAGGTCATCAACGCATGCAAAGAAGCTTTGCAACTGGTCAGTTTTGGCCATGTGTTCTTCCCATGAGATGTCAGGGAGGTTGAAGTCCCCCATGACAACCAGACATCTGGAGCTTGCAGCTTCAACCGGTTCCCTACTGAATTCTCAGTCCAGCTCTTCCTCTTGGTTGGGAGGTCTGTAATAGACTCCTAAAGTTATGTCCCCTTCCCCATGCTCCCCTTGTATTTTAACGCAGAGAGTCTCGAGACACCCTCCTTGGTTGCTAAACTCAGTTTGAAGGGAAGTGTACTGTTCCTTCACGTAGAACTACACCCCCAATCCTCTTCCCAACACGGTCTTTCCTGTACAAGTTATTGCGTTCTAAACCTACAGACCAGTAGTAGGTGGAGTCCCACTAGGTCTCCATTATCCCTACGAGATCATAATCATTGTCATTCAGGAATAGGGCCAATTCTTCTTGCTTGTTTCTCAAACTCCTGGCATTTGTGTGAAGGCAGCTGAGCCTACCGTGAGAAGCCCTGGGCAGATGACCTCCTGAGGTCCTAGATGACCTCCTGAGGTTGATTCTAACTATAACTTTCTATGATTCTATGAAAAAAATGGCAGATTGTTAGAAAGCAGCCCAAACTACATATATTGCAGTGTACTTGCTACATATGTAGTAGAGTTTCTCTTATGCTTCCCTGAGTAGGTGTGGTTTGCTCACTTCCTTTACAGTTCCAACCACCACAGCTGCCCAGATTGCAGAAACACTACATAGAAGTCCTGTACTTATACATTGGCTGTCAAGCCCCAGCCTCTTCTTCCATGCTTTATTCCCTGATACTGAAACTTCAAAAAAGGGTCCTAATTTTGGGAGCTTCAAAGAAAAAACATTTGGTCTGAATGAAGCTAAAACAGAGGAGATAAAGGTTTACAGATTAAGAGAAACTTTTTTTACCATGAAGGTGATCAAGCATTGGAACAGGCTACCTAGAGAAGTTGTGGAATATCCAACCTTGGATATGTTCAAGAGCGTGTTGGACAGACATTTGGTTGGGATGGCTTAGTCAGGGATGATGAGTAGGGAATTGAACTAGATGACTTTGTGAGGTCCCTTCCAGCTCTCCTTTCCTATGATCCTATTCCTAGCTCATATCTGGTCCATATCTGGCACAAATACTCCTACACCTGTTCTGGGACACCACTGCAAAACTCACTTTAATGGAGAATAAAAATGATAGCTGTAACCACAAGATACCTCATGCATCCATTCAAAATATCAAAGAATAAGAAACAAGTAAGAATTTAACTTTAGTTCAAATTCAGTGATTTCACACAAGGTATCTTCACCTTGGCCTCAAGATGACAAGGACATAGTCATAGTGCTAGTTAAGTGGAAAAGATAGGGAGGGCTGCTACATGCAGCCAGTGAAACTGGACTAATAAAGGTAAGGTTATCTATGACAAGCAAAGTAGCTTTCTTTTTAGAGTAATCACCAACTGAAGAAGGAATTTGCAGCAATATGAGGGGAGAGGTTCATATTAGTTATTTGTGCAGATGGTGCCAGAGGACCAGCTCCACAAATGAAAGCCCTGTATGAAATTCTCTGTGGACAGAAGGAAATAACCAAACCTGGGTATTTGGCTCAAAACATGATAGGAAGCATGAATTTTTAAGAGGGGTTTTGGGATTTGATGCAACTTCCCTGAGATTTTGTATTTGATGTCCAACAAAACCAGGCACTATAATTATGCCCCTCAAGTCTCAGGATTTCTGTCATATTGCTATGTCATAACATGTCTAAGACTTTTAATTAATTAAAAAAAGAATAAAATTCAATTGGATAAAATGAGATAGAAGTAGCATGTGACTTGTGACTTAGGTGCCCCTGCTTGGCACATGAGCCAGCAATAAAATGTAATGTAAAGCTTTTCGGTGTGCCATATATATAATGTTATTACAAAAATACATTAATTATAGACTTTCTGTATGACTGTCTCTGTTTCTTTTGGTTTCTGTCCTAACCATATCTGCCATAGCATATAGGGTGTGACTCATCCACACCTTGTGCCTGCTGATGTGTTCTTCCACCCCACCAGGAGGAGTAAGCCGTGTTACAGGTGGGATGAACCCCAGCATGTAGGTATAGGAAGAAACCAGATGAATGTGTGAGGGTAGGATGTGGCACTTGCTACTTGTGTTGAGGAGTTAGAAAAGGGGTGAATGGGGGAGCTAGGGTGAACATGCCCTGACTGTCACAGTGTATAGCAACAGCCAGAAAGCTAAGAAATCTTTTGCAAAAATCTCAGATCTACAAAATCAGTCCTGCTCAACACTTAGGAAAACAGGACTGAAAGTGAAATCTGGGGTCATTGAATCCAATCCCATGCTATCACAAGGAACTACATCATCTGTAATACCTCTCATAAACTGTTCAAGCTCCATGTTAAAATTAGTTGGGTCTCCCCCCAGCCCACCAAGTTCTCCCAGCAGAAAGCTGTACTGGTTGGATAGCTAGAAATCTTCCTCAGGTTCCAGGCCAATCAGATTCAGGGCCAGTTCAAACCCATTTGATCTTTGTACCAATATTTTTTTCTTTAAATAGCTCTTCTCACTCGCTGGTCTTTACTCTCCCCGTGCATTTAAGAGATCAATCCAATCCCCTCTAAATCTTCATTTTGTTATCTTAAATAATAATACAACTTCTTGTGTTTTCATTATGTAAGGTTCTCTATTCTTCTGCTCATTCAGTAGCACTTCTCTGTTCATGTTCCAATTTACCTTTCTTGTATAAGAGCAATCAGTTGTACACAGCATGGCAGATGACATCTTACCAACGTCTTGTACACTGGCATTAGTATTTCCTCTGTCTCTCCTCAGTATATTTTATTTGATATGTCCTAGGATTTGCTTTCCCTCCCCCTTCCCCGCCCCCCCAACCCTGTGGCTGCATCACACTATGATAGCTTATAGTTGTTCTGTGAAACTAATGCACCCCATAATTTCTCATCCTGTTTCTTACTGATGAGCTCTCAGGTAACAGCAGAAATTCTTAGTTCCTAAGTGCATGTTCTTACACTCTGTATTACTGATTTTTTTTCCCCATTTCTTTTACTCTACTCATCAAGACCATTCAGTTGCAAATACTGTTCTAATCATCCTCCGTGTTGACCAGGCTTCTCAATATTGTACTTACTCTTACTACCCATGTAAGAGAGGTTATTCATCTGATTAGATGTGTAGCTCTTTTTTAGAATCCCCCCTCTCCCCCAACACCCCCCCCCTATATCTTGGGATATAAATTCAAGATAGTTTTTGCAGATTTGATGAAAATAAACAAATATAACAATGTGTTGCTGCATAGCAAGGTTCTTGTCAGCTGATATGACATCCTGACCAGTAGGTTAATCTACCATCTCCCTTGATATACCATACCTATATCCTGGTTCTTCACAAAAGGAGCATGGGACTCCTGAAAACATGATAGGTCTCTTTCAGTCTGATTCTTCCTCTTTCTGCATGGTTTGTGGTTTTACTAGATTTGTTTTCTTGGTTCCCTATAATACTTTTTTGTGTTGGGCCTTAGATTGTGAAATAGTTGAGCCTGGTTTGATATTTTGGCCCTGATCCTGGATACACACAAATGCGCACGCAAACACATAGAGTTTCAGTAAACCCTGCAGGATATTTGTTCATAGTACCTGATCTCTTTTTTGCCAGTGCACTGGAAGCTATGTAAATAAACAATAGCTTTATAAATGAACCCATTCCTAACCAGCTAAAATTGCATTACCTTTGTAACATTTGCCAATCCATACAGCGGTGGGAACAACAGCTGCCCATTCCACTATTGTTTTTTAAAGTTTAGCAGAATAATAAATTAATGGAGGTGGCTGGTGGGAAACAAATAAATATTTTGATAGGCTCAGCAAACACTACTTCATTGGGGATTTTAGATTGCACAGCTCCCACATGCAACCAGGTAGATCTGTAAACCTTTTGAAGTGAGTTGTTCAGTCTTCTCCCTCTGTAAACAGACTATCAATCAGTCTTTGTTGTTACTGGTTTAAAGAAAAGAATAGTTTGAAGCAGGTTCCTAGGGAGTCTCTGTACATCCTGTTCCTTTTCCCTTGCTGTTACCAGTGAAAGTTTGGGATTAAAACACACACACACACACACACACACACACACACACACACACACACACACACACACACTTTAATCCCCTATTTTATATATAAATTTTAATCCCCAACTATACATATGTGCACAAACGTAGGCACACACACACATATAATCTATGTTTGTGTGTGTGTGTGTGTGTGTAGACAACATTCTTTGGGTAAATCTTGTATTAAACCATATAAAATAGTTGGAAAAATTCTTTGCAAGCTTTGAGTAGAAACATCCTGAGTTGGTCTGTGCTCATCCTGGATGGAATAGAAAAGAAATCAGAGGCCAGTATTCATGCAAGAAAGCCAGTCAGTGAAAATGTAGATTGAAAAAGTCAGTTGGTGAGAGACAGGTAGGAGACTGGGAGAAGGGGAATGTAGACCTGGTGTGATAAGAATATAACTGGTAAATAGTAGAGCAGTTACTTGGGGTGTCAAATGTTAGGCAGGTTATAAATCCAATGTCTATATTTAGTCCATAATTTTTTGTATCCAGTAAACTGATGAAGTGAAGTTTGTAGGCTCGTCTGCAAAAGGTGTCTTGTAAATTCCCTTTGAGGATTGTAAATTCCCTGAGAGACTGGAGAGAGTGATTTTTCTTGTGAGAAATGTGCCCCCACAGGTAATTGGGTGTTCTTGTCTTTGATAGGTTCTTGGTGTGAGTTTATTCTGGCACGCAGTTGTTGTTTGGTTTCTCCGACATATTTTCCATCATGGCATTTGGTGCACTGGATCCACTCATCCAGTGCACCAAATGCCCTGATGGAAAATATGCAGGAGAAATGAAACAACTGTGTACCAGAACGAATGTGCATCAAAAATCTATGAAAGACAAGAACCTTGTCTGCCCATGTCCTTAGGCTGGCACAGCTACAACCTATACCCCTGATCTATGTAGGTATGTATGTGTATATACATATACAAGTATATACATATATGCACACATATATGTCCATGTACATATACAAACAAGGTTATTTGGGCAAATGTGGTATCTTTTATTAGACCCACTGAAGAGTTGGAAAACTTGTTCTTTACAGGCTTTTGGGCACAAACCCCCTTCTTTAGGCATAGGAAGAGTCTCCTGGTGCTTGTCTACTCACTCTCTCACACATATACACACAGTGTGCAGCTCTAGGGTCGCCCTTAGCCCTCAATTGGCTCATTCACAACCCTTCACTTGACCTGTGGGAATGATGATCCTCAACTGTGAGGAATTGCCCCCGGTGACATTTATACATTTAATAAATACATAAGATATGCATACACATCCTCACACACACACATATATAAATACACATCCACAACCCATCTGCACACACATGCGTATACTCATCGTTGGACATATGTACACATACACATATATACATCCACACATATCCACATACGCTTGTCCACATGTATGTACACATACATACACACCTATATATATCCACACCCATCTGCCCACATATACTCTTCTACACACATGTACACATACATACCCACACATCCACACCCATCTGCATGTGCACACACACCCACACACATACACACCTCCACACCTATTCATGTAGGCACATCCCCACAGACAGCTGTACACACAGCCATCCCTATGTAACCCGTGCACACATCCATCTCTCCCCGTCCACATGCCCACACACAACACAGATACACCGATACGTATATAGAGGCCCCCCACGCCCGGGCTGTGCGCTGCCCGGGTTCCCGGCGCCGCCTGTTGCGCTCCCCGGGCCGGCACGCGGCGGTGGCGGCGGCAGCCCGGGGGAGAGGCGGGGGGG
>NW_005842029.1:864383-867877 GCF_000455745.1 Alligator sinensis | reverse complement strand
GCTCCCGAGGTGCCTTCCAGCCCTCACCCCGTGCGGGGCAGGGCAGGGCCGGCCCCTTGGCTCCCCGATAGAGCAGGTGGCGGTGCTGGGGACCAGCCGCCTCTGAGTGTCAGGGAGTGTGGAGAGTGGGCTACGTGGGCTCCTGAGGTCCCTCAGCCCCAGTGCAGGGCAGGACCAGCCCCTTGGCTCCCCACTAGTGCAGGTAGCAATGCTGGGGGGACTGGGAAACCAGCCGCTTCTGTGAGTCAGTGAGCATTGAGAGCAGGCTAGCTGGGCTCCTGAGGTCCCTTCTAGCTGTCAGACCTAGTGCAGGGCAGGGCCAGCCCCTTTGCTTTCCACTCTGGGGAACCAGCTGCCTGAGTGTCAGGGAGCATGGAGCGGGCTAGGTGGGCTCCTGAGGTCCCTTCCAGCCCTCAGCCCCAGTGCCAGGCAGGGCCATCCCCTCTGCTCCCCACTAGTGCAGGTGGCACCCTGTGTGCTGGGGGTTCAGGGGAGCTGGGATATCAGCTTAAAAGCCAGTGAGCGTGAAGAGCAGGCTAGGTGGGCTCCTGAGGTCCCTTCCAGCCCTCAGGTGCTGGGGTTTCATGAGTGAAGGAAGTCTCAGGGTGGCACACAGGGCTGGGCTCTTTCAGCTGTCCAGAGAAACTGCTCTCTCTCCTCCTGGCACCTGAAGGCTGGGCTTTAGGTGTGGGTGAAAAATGCTGGCAGAGGGTGCAGAGGCCCCATTGCATGCTACCCTCCTGGGGCTTTGTTACTGGGTAACTGTGGGCAGATTAGCCCCTGATTGTCTGCACATTAACACCTTGAAGTGGTTTACGCACTCTTTATGTGGCAAAAAGTTATGCCACTCCAGGGCAGGAATCTCCATCCTTGGAGTTTTTAGGACCTGGCTAGACAAAGCCATGGCTGGGATGATCTAGTTGGGGATGGTTCTGCTGTGAGCAGGGGGTTGGATTAGGTGACCTTCCAACCCTTGTTTTCTGTGCTTCTATGATTGTGTCTGATCTGCACCACCGCGCTCCTTTTCCACTAATGTGTGGCCACTTCCCCAAGATGTGCTGCCCAAGTTGGAGCCCTCCAGTATCCCAGGTTCTCTCACATCCCACCTAGTAGAGCAGGGAGAGAAGCCTGCCCTGGGTCACCAGCTCTCCAGTGGCAATTCACAGCTACAGCTCCCAGTCCTGCCCCTGCTCACCAGGCCCCTAGGGACAAGTTACAGCTGTCCAGGTCAGGGGTAGTCAAAGGTTTCTAGACTAAGGATGTGACTGCTCCAAACTCCAAGCTAGCACTATCACTGATCAGCATTTGTGCAGCACACAGTGTAAGGTGTAACAAGGCCCCAAACCAGCTGAATTTCCTCAGTGAAGAGGTTTAAAAATAAGAAGCAATACCATTTTTTTATCTTCCAATAACACAGGAAATCAGCTTCTTAGTGATGCAGTAGAAAAGTTCTTTAGCTGCTGGATTTTTCTGCTTTTTTTTGTTCATGTTGATAATCTTCCTAAAGGATTTAGCTTTCATTACAGTAGCTAGGGGCATTTTGCATTTCCCTGTTTTAGTGGTACAGCAGAGAGATGGCTGGCTTTTGAGCCTCTCTTACTGGAAAGGCATGACATGTGGTAGGGGGGAAGGGGAGAGGCTTGCTACAGAACTACTGTCGATCTCGGATTTTGATACATTGCTTTTCAGAAGGACACTTTTTTCCTCCCAAAACAAATGTTACTGGGGTGGCAGCTGAAAAAAATTCTACAGGTGGGCTGGCCGAAACAGCATCTGCTTTAGTCTCTTTCTCCCATTGCTGTCGGGATTTCAGCTTGTCTGGTGACAATGCTGCTGTAGAACAGCCCCTATGGGCCTGAGCACATGTTTGCCTAATTCTGTTCAGAACAAATTTTGGTGTCATGATGCCTAAACCATGAAAAACTAAGTCTTCTCTGCTCTCATTCCCAGTATTGCTACCTCTGGGGGAGCTGCAGTGGCAGGGAAATAGGGTGGGTAATGCCCTAATGTAGATAAGCCTTTGAAGAGCAGGTCATGTAGCATGATCTTTGTTTTAAGATGTATCAAATTATTTGCTTCCCATGTTTGTTTAGGAACTGTAGTTGAAAAATTCCTTGTGTTTAGGAATTGTTACACTTGAGCTAGAACCGAGTGTAGGGCAGAGAATTTAGGGAGGTTAAGGGGACTACGCTAAGGGTCATTACATTAATGTTAAGAGTTTAGAAGTCAGGTTGCTTTCTGACAACATTTTTTTTTGCCATCTCCTATGTTTAGTTGGCTAACAGCATTCTTAAAGAAATGATCTGCTCTGCACAGATGCAGCTACTCGTCATATCTCTTCCAGCAAGCTAAAATTCTTTCTATAACTGAGTAATGGGTTTCAAAATGCATGTCCAGCTTTTATTAGGATACTAAAGGTCACACAGCTGACTCAGTCCATTTTGTGGATTGCAGTCTGTTCTATATGGAGTTACTTTTTCATTTCTGATTTTTTGGTTATTAACCTTAACACTTTGCACAGACCTTAATTCAATTTAAATTTGCAGTTTTTCATTTGGCAGCAAAGGAAGGTTTTCACTGAGCAAAGGGAAGGAGGGAATTGGTCGAAAAAGCCTTCCTAAAGACAACTCACCTGCACAAGGCTATTGAGATGTTGGCCATAACTAACGTTTCTTTGATTTCCTGTAGCTTAAAAATGGCTTGTTACTACTCATTCAGTCTTTCTGTAAACTGTATAAGCTGCATTTGAAGAATTTGTGTTGCAGGTAAATCCTTCTAACTTATCTCTATGGCCGTTGCTTTTGCAAGCAGTTATACAACTTCATAACTTCAGGCATGTACATTATCATATTGAGTAATAGAATATATAATTCTACTAGTCATAGTAAGAATTTAAGATTTAATTGGCTCCATCTGTGTCTTTTGTATATATGTATAGGGACTCTATAGTTAGTTGTAATCTAACATGGGTTTAGAATTGGACATAAAAGCTAGGCTTTTATAGAAGCAGGTGGCCAGTTGATATGAATTTTTACATGAGATTATTTTTTCATGACTGTTGAATTTTTGACAGTTTCTGTCCCCCCCTGTGTTTTCCATATCCATGTGGAGTGCTGTCCTACTCCATACAGGTTTTTTTTTAAATTACCCTCTTGTAGTATTAGCAGCTGCAAACATATTATTAGCAACTTCTGGAACAACCCAGTGTTTGGATGAGAGGAAGGAAATAATCTGGTCAATGGATATGTGCAGAAAGACAGAGGGTGGAACTAATGTCACGGTATATGATAGCCATGGCAGAGTTATGTGATGGCCTGTGGGTGGAGAATCAAAGGGTGTGCCTTATTAGGGGTTTCATTTTTACATTTCCTTGTTTTTTGTGGATTGTATTTGTTTAATGAAAACAGTGAATGTTTTGTTTACAAAGGTATAAAAAGCTTTGTTTAGAGCGGTATGAAATGAGTGACCACAATTGAAAGCCAGTGTTCTTCAGA
>NW_005842029.1:858558-864352 GCF_000455745.1 Alligator sinensis | reverse complement strand
CTTTCCCTTCCCTCCCACGTTTGGAAAGTTACTTTCATACTATTTGTATTAGTTTGGTATAAGCCTCATGCAGTCACTTTCTCAAAGTGTCCACATACGGAGTTATTCTGCAGTAGCATTTTTTTTTGATAGATAGAAAAACTGTAAGTAACACACTGATCTTGTCTGCTCTCTGGGATGCTCTGATGTCTGCACTATATGAAGTTTGGGTAAATGGCGATTGCTATAAATGGATAGTGGGGCCTTCTGATATTGGGACAGTGAATTGGAAAGGTATAGTGAAGTTTACATTGGATATAGTTATATATAGATAGGGGGTGATACAAACATTTTTCTGTCTTGTGGGGTACTTGTAAGTAGAGGAATAGTTTCATTACGGCCCCAAACATGGGCAATATGGTAAGTTTTTTGTGGGTGAGGGCTGAGACTGTGTGTATGTGAGAGCTAAGGGACAATATGTTTGTCTTTACTGGCCAGAGAGGCGGAACTTCTGGTCCTATGATGGCGACCAGGGCACCCATCAAGGGGCAAGACTACCGTTGCAGCCCTTGGTGCCTCACCAGAACTTGTTAAGTGGCCTTCCAGCCAAAACTAGTGCCCACCCCTGCTTTAGCCTGTAATGGACTGGTGAGATGGTTTGTGAGAATGTGTAGCTCCCTGCTCAAGGTCTGTGATTCTCACCCACAGTGCTGTGGCCTTTCTGTTTGCCGGGCTTACAAGGAGATAAGCACTGTAATATATAGACCAGTTTTTTAAATTGGGTGCCACTAAATTCACAAAACTTATGGAGTTCAGTGAGGGGTACCTTGAGTCCAAGAAGGTTAAGAACCCCTGAAAATACAGACCAGTTGTTGAACATCTATTTACCAATGGTAAATAGGAAGCTTCCTATGTGAGTGTTAAGATCTGTTTCTGCTTTAATACAAAAACTCAGATTTATAGGAAACAGACATTTATATTTTCACAGTAACCTTCCAGATGTGACCTAGATGTGAATCACTGGAGTGTTATCATTCAGAGTTGCTGACAAATAACTCCAATGACTGTTGCTGCCCATAACTTTGCCAAATGGCAAAAAAGTTAAAGTAATGAAATTACTCTATTGACACTATATATCCTGTGGGCAGTAGTAACAGAAGCAAGATTCAACTTGGTTTTCTGCAGATATTCCTATTTGAAAATTATGAACACAGGTTGGTTTTGGAGTTAATTACAGGGGAGGGAGAATCATTAACTGGAGGTTGGAGTATAGGGATAAGGTAGGGGAGACGTGTCATTTTGTAGCTGTCACCTGGAGTAGTGGCGGGAGGGAGAATAGTAGTATAACCCTGATTAGGAAAGTGTGAATTAGGCTGGGGGAAGAGGAGAAGGGGCCAGAGAAGAGGGGGAGAGAAAGTTTCTGATCTCTTGAAAGAAAAAGAGCCTGCAGGCAGCCTTCAGGGATGATGATGTCATAAATTCTACCACTAACCCTTTTTTCCCCCCCCCGTGGATGCTGAAGTTAACTTGCGCCTCATTTCGTACCAAGGTTTTGTTCATGGATATTGCTGGTTGGGTCTTTAATACCCTTGTCTTTCATACTTACCTTTGCATAGTTAGAGGCTTGCTAACTACTGGGCCCTGTGTGCAATGCTGGCTCTGAAAAGGTTTTCACTTTTATAAGTTAATGGATTGATCAACAGGTGTAGAAGATAAAATCATACTCCAAGCAGCTGCATTTCCCCCCCTCAGGGATCCTGTTCATTAATAGAAATTAAAAACAAAGCAACCCAAGATGATTTTGCTCCCTTTCCCTGGACTTTGTCTTAATGTTTGGCTCCAAGCTTCATGGTTCTGACTCTCATAGCTTTTCTCCCCTCAGGTGTTTCTAGGAGTCCAGCCTAAAACCTCCTGCCTAACTGGTTTAAAGAGTTCTTCGTAGGTCCTTCCTCCGCCTCAGAGATAGGAAGCTATGTGTATGCTGTTTCTTGTAGGACATATGACTGCAAATTGCAGTGCACATGCTTTTTCCAAGTTTAAAATGGCACGGGGGCCATAAGAGGCATATCCCAAGGGTCAGATGTAGTTTTTTAAGCTGTACAGGGTTGACAATTAAGGTCCTTCTTGGAATACTCAGTGGGTTCACTCATTTAAGCGATGGCTGAACATATTTGGATGCTTAGTTGCCTTCTCTTGAGTTCATGTCAGTGTTTATATAGTTTTTCATGACTTTCCTAGATGTGTTTGTGTGCTTGTGTTTTTTGCTTTCAGTGTAGACTCACAACCTTCGCTGAAACATAAAGATGATTTTATCTGTTTAAGTCAATAAAATATAATTATAGGAACTGCATATTTTCTGCACTGTTTTTATTGTAAGTGCTCTTGCAGAAACTATTTCCTAGTATATGAGTTGTCTCTTATGTTTACAAAAGAATGTGTCAGTAATAAAGGATATAATTATCCTTATGCTCAAGGGGGGTAATTTAAATCTGGAAAGTATTTTATTACACTGATTGATCATTCAAATGTCTATGAATTCATCTCTCCTTTCTTTCTGAGAGGACATGGCATTTTGTTTAATTAAAGATTTGGCTCTATGTATGAATATAGAAGTTTTATCTTATGTTTTATTACCTGTTATATGGTGTAACTATATTTTACAATCTATGTCTTATATCATATAGACATGCTTATAGTGACAATGCTGTTATTACTGTTGTAAGTAATAATAAATCTCTAGACTGATAAAAGCTGTTAAATGGTTTTCTGGTATTATAGGCTGTCATAAACTTGTGGAATGATCAATGAATCAAGATATAATTTTCCAGCAAATAATATTAATTGAAAATTGCCCTAATACTATTTTCTTAGTGATTCAGTTTTAGAAGATTCGTGAGTAAGTTAGGATCCAAACCTTACTGTTTTTGCTGAGGACCAAGAGAAGTAAAATTAGTAAAAAAAAAAAAAATCTTGTCTAAAATCTCACAACTTGATGATAGTCATTTATGATACTTACTAGCAATTATTAAAGGATCCAGACTAATTCTGAAAACTGAATACTCTGTCTTTAGATCAAATACCATCTATGCAGGATCACATTACATTTAATATGTGATTAGCCATTTAAGCACGTCATAAGTAGTTACTGAGTCTCACATTAATGAAATTAATGGTGTGATAAAACAAGGAATAAGCCATAAAGTTATTCCACAAAAATGTATAATCACTTATGGATGGTTCCTACTGTACCTGCTTTGGGGAGATCATCAGAGTCGAGGGCTCTGATGAGCCACCAAGGTTGAGAGCTACAATTAGCCCCTGACTCTGCTGGGAGCAGAGGCAGGTTAGGGCTCCCAGTCTTAGGCTAACTGTGATGGTCTGGTGAGGATTTCTCTCTCTCTTCACATGCAATTTTTGTCCTTTATTTTTGTTGTTTTATTTGTTGCCTCATTCTGAAATAATGAATGTACACTCAACGTTCTTTGATCTGCTGGGGATGTGGGGGACTGGGGTTGCTTTTCTGACTTTGACAATTTTTTCAAATAGGTGGTGGAGTTTATCACAATTTATCACAATTTTGTTTGATATGAAATGAGAGTTGAAGTAAAGTGTAAGCTAACAACTTCCTTGCTTCATCTTCTAAGTTCATCTTGATGTGTTACCGTTACAAACATGTGCATATAATCAGATGGGTAAAAGAGAAGAATAAAGTCTTAGGCCCTGATTGTATAGACACCGTCAAGCAAAAAGTTAAAGTGAGTCTACTTATGTGAATGAGCTTGCAGGATTGGGGACATATCTACTATTTTGGCACTTTGTGAAACAGTCCCATTTTGGTAAGAAATTGTAGCTTGATTCTTGTTGTAGAAGGGATCTGTCTTAAAAATATCAGTTTGTAAGTACGGGAAATTTGATAGTTGTGAATAACTACAAGAAGTATATTCTGAAACAACTGTCAGCGATTTGGGAGCTGTTAATTATTTTTAGAGTTTATGATTGGGGAATTTTTGTTACAGGGTTTTCTGTTGCATACAAAATTTTACAGGTTGCATCAAATTAAGAGTAAGAAAAGGTTAATGTAGACTAATTATTCCATGGACTTAAGAAACTAAGTAAAATCCAGGTACAAGTCTCTTGCAAATTAGAAAATTTCATGCTTAAGTCCCACTTAAATTAGTAGGACATGCTTCATATGCTTAAGTGTTTTTGTGTATAGAAATGGGTTTAGGTATATCCTGAAATGCTTTTCTGAGTCAGGCAGGGCCTATTCTTAAAGTAGAAATCTCTACTTTTCTGTAATTGGAAAGATAAAATGCTCTTTTATAAATTGTTAATTGCATACAGAGATAATCATGGAAGTTTGTTATAATCTAGTGTGTGACAAAAGTATTGGAGATAAAGGGTGCTGAAAATTAAAAATATGTAAAGAGCTGTAATGAGCCTAGCAGAGAGCAACTTGATGTGGGAGACATAAGAGTCCAGACAATATTTAATTGTTCTTCAGTATCTAGTGCCTTAAAAGAGAGGCAATCAATGGTAGAGGACCTAAGTGTTTCCATAACTGAGTTGAAAACTGGACTAAGAAAGATATGGTTCATTCTTTCAGGTATGAAGTACATTTATGATAAAATATTGTCATTTGCAACCTGAGTGCAAGTCATTCCATTTTCATGTTTGGTAGCAAAGTTATAAAAAGGGACCACCAATTCTTTAGAGTATATAGAAGCAACAATGAGTTTTGGATATATAGCACACGGTGTTCAGAAGAACAGGATGATATTTTTCAGAATTGGAGCAGGAAGGGGACAAGATGAGGTTTTCATAAGAATACAGAAGAAGGAAAGGTGGGATGGTACCTGCAGTGTGTTTGACTATATGTTAAAATCAGGTGTTGGCAATGAATTCTTTTTAGATCTC
Organism: Alligator sinensis; assembly: GCF_000455745.1. Lineage (NCBI taxonomy): Eukaryota > Metazoa > Chordata > Crocodylia > Alligatoridae > Alligator > Alligator sinensis. Next base: position 859,456 of record NW_005842029.1, on the reverse strand, counting down.
TTACATCTCTTTGAGGAATTATTTTTTAGTTCTGCATAAAAAGATGTGAAATTTCTGTGAATAAGACCCATGGGACTTTTTTTGAATATATTAAGAATATATTCTTTTTCAAGGAAGCTCAAGATATGGAAAATTAATACCAAATATAGTGTATAAAACTATAATAGTAATTTTTAATGGGAAAAAAATCAAGTGCTGGCCAAGAGAATATGACTTGCCAGTAATTGGAAAATAGTGATTTCTGCACCTTATTTTTTTTTATGTTGTTTATTCATCCCAGCTGAAATTCTCTCTATTTCCTTCATGTTAAACCATCTCCTAAAGTTGAGAAACATCTGATAGTGCAGGGGCGGGCAATTATTTTGGGCGGAGGGCCACTTACACAGTTTTGGCAGGCTGTCAAGGGCTGCATGGGTAGCCCCACCCCTTGACAGGTGCCCCACCCCCTGGTCACCATCTTGGGACCAACGTCCCAATGTCCCAGGGCCAGCACCGGTGGGGCCCAGAGCGGGGCACAGGCCGGCAGGGGTCTGTGGAGCCGGGCTGGGCTGCTCTAGCAGGGAGGGGGGCGGGGAAGGGGGAGCTGGCCTGGCTCCATAGAGTCCTTGCAAGGTGGGCCCCGGTGCTCCTGCCACCCTGCTCTGGGTCCCACCGGCACTAGCCCTGGGACACCGGTGTGGGCCCTGTGCTCCACTGGCCCCCCAGTCCCACGGTACAGGTGGGGGGCAGCGCACAGCCCCAAACCCCCGCTCGCCAACAGGGAAGAAGCTGGTGCTGAGCGTGGGGAAAAAGTGGCCCCTCACCTGCCCCATGGCCGGCACCCCACATTGCAGGTGCTCACAGCCCATGCAGGGCGGTCCAGAGTAGACACAGGCAGCTCCAGGCAGGCTGCGAGTGG
>NW_005842029.1:851470-858531 GCF_000455745.1 Alligator sinensis | reverse complement strand
AGGTGAGGGGCCACTTTTCCCTGCGTTCAGCAGCAGCTTGTAACCCACCCCACTGCCAGCCTAGGGTTACAAGGTGCTGCTGAGTGCAGGGGGTGGGAGAAAGCAGCCCCTCCCTGCCCCATGCCCGGTGCCCTACGTTGCAGCCACTCGCAGCCTGCCTGGGGCTGCCTGTGCCTGCTCCGGACAGACCCACGTGGGCTGCGAGCGCCTGCAGCTTGGGGCGCCAGGCATGGGGCGGGCGAGGGGCCTCTCTTCTCTGTACAGGGAAGGAGCCCAGGGAAAAGCTGACCATGGGGGGGGAAGTGGCCCCTCCCCTGCCCCATGCCTGGTGCCCCACACTGCAGGTGCTCGCAGCCCCCATGGGGCTGTCTGGAGCGGGCACAGGTAGCCTCACCTGAGCTGCGAGAAGCTGCAGTGTGGAGCACCGGGTGTGGGCAGGGAAGGGCCACTTCCTCCCCCCCCACGCTCCTTCCTTGCTCTGGGTCCCCCCCCACTTTACCTGAGCTTCCCGTGCTGGGGCAGCCATGTGCTCCCAGCCTAGAAACCAGTGGCTGGGGCTTCTGGCTGGAGGTCAGGGCTGGGAGGGCTCCGCTGTTGTTGGAGCCTGCTGGGCTTCACCTGGGTCCTACTCCCCTTCATTCCTGTCATTTTTGACAGGAACCAAGGGCAGAGAAATATTAATTTTCTACATTTTTATGGGCCCTGTGGGCTGGATAGAATGGCCTCCCATGGGCCGTATTTTGCCCACCCCTGTGATAGTGTATTCTCTACCAGTATAGATCAAGATCTTGTGTCCATTTTTTGAACAATTTAGATTTTCATTGCATAGAAGATCTGTAAATCTTTTGTATTTGCATATTAACAAGTTACACAAAAAAGCTAGAAAGCTTTGCTAGTCTTGTGTATGGATTTTGTAATTTCACTGTTTTATTTTGTCTGGTTTTTAATCTGTAATTGCATTAGTTTGAACTTGGCAGTTCTGGCATTTGTAGAAGGCAAAATATCTATTGCTCTATGGCAGTCAGCCCTGACAGAAGTGTGAGCAATTGTACCCAACAATGTTGATGAAAGTAGGCATATGTTAAGAAAATTGACATCCATTTATTTCCATTTGTTATGTTATATTCCATATTTGTGTGAAATCACACTCTGGAGATCTGAATGACCATTATGAAAATGGTCCATATCTAATAAAGTCACTTAACCAAATTTTATTCTCATTTCCCCTGTTCTTGAATGACTTCATTGACTTCAACCTGCTCTAAGCAGAGCCATCTAATTTTTTGTTTGGAGCCTAATGGTAACTGACTTCTGTGCATTACTTTCCTTTTCCCATAGATTCTTGTTGAACAGGCTGGAATAGTGGAAGGCATTTTAAGATATCAAGGTTAGGGACAGAGATGAGACAAACTGGTATAAGTGATTGGAAACTGGTTCAGATCTGTAATGCAACAGAAGTAAACTGCTTTAAGAATGGCTGAGACCAGTTTAAGATAAATCTTAATGGAGGCAGCATCAGATTTCACTGACTTAGGTTAAATTGGTTTATTGAAATTCTGTCCCAGATCCCTTCCAGATTCCATGTTATTTCACAGTCCTCCTGCATCCCAGGATGCTTTGTACTTCCCACACGACCCTCCCCTCCACCTTGCAGGGTGGGTGGGCTAGCTTTGGCCCAAGCTGTCTGCTCCTGGCCTGGGCCACTGGCATTCACTTTTGATTTCAGGAATCAGAAGTGAATGCCTGTTCACTTATTGGTTCAGTTTACACAGCATAGATTAACCTGTGAATATTGAATCAATTTAGCTTTAGGCATTTTGACTGTCTGTTCTTAGCCCATCTTCTCGTGTCTCTACACTATATTTGACCATTTTGTATTTTTGTTACACATGCTTTTGCTCGTTGTACATGTGCCTTTAAGCAGTGGGCATTGCAGCCGGTGTTGCATAGACTGAGGCTTTGTGCCACAGTCACGGGTGGGCTATACGATTGGTTCAATTCACTTCTTCGTTAGTTCCTTGTCCAACTTAGGTGCATAGGCTCTTGAGTCCTTGCTACCTTTGCCACGGGTCGTAATTGCCTAGTGGTAAAAACTCAGTTGCTGGATGTCCATTTTTTTCACTGTCAGGTATTTTCTTCCTCTCATTCCACATCTGTAGTTTCTTCTCCCTGGGTGTGGAATCAAGGGGTTGGGTGCTGGTGAGGAAGGTCCTGAGTTATTTCAGATGTTTGTGTGCTATGGATAGTTGTACAGCAGGTGTGTCTCTCACTCACATCTTCAGTTTGTCTTGATCATTCTATCCCGCTGGCCACTGCTCTTCTGATGTCAGGCAGAGTGATGCCATCCAGCAGGTACACCGTGTTTTGGCTGGTAGGCTTCAGAAATCCTGTGATGCATCAGCAGCTGTCATTCAGGATGGGGTCAAGGAACTTAGCATGTACAGATCTCTCCCATATAGGGCATGCATACTCAGCAGAGAAGCTGAGAGCCAGAGCAGTGGTTCTGATGGTTGAGGGTCTAGCTCATCATCTTGAGTTGGTGAGCTTATATAAAATGTTTTCACAATTGCTCACCTTTGCTTTGGTGTCATGATGTATACTTTGTATGAGAGGGTATAATTGAGGGTGACTCCAAGGTAAACTGGATTTGGATAGTGGGGTCCCCACACCATGCAATGTTGAGTTAGAGGTTGGTCGCTCTCATGGTTTTTCAAATGGAAGGCACATAATTGTGTTTTTATTTGGTTGGCACATAACTGGTTTTCAATGTAGCATGAGTTTGGGTGAACTAGTGCCTCACTTAGGGATTTTTCGATGTGATAAAAGCCAGTGTTTTGGGCTGTTATGCACAGGTTGTCTGCAGAGATGAAAATGTTGTTTCCAAATCGATTGGTTGGTCATTCGTATAAATGTTACATAACAGTGGTGTGAGTGTGCTTCCTTGGGAGGCCATTAATCTATTGCCTCCATCTGCTTTGCTTTCCATCCTGTTTGACAAAAAAGTCTGTTTTCGAGCAGGGTTTATATCAACTCTATAAGGTATAGAGCTTGTGTCATTCTCAGGGTCTTGTGGAGAAGTCATTGGTGGTTAACTGTATTGTAGGTGGCTGTTAGGTTGACAGACACAGCTCTGGGGATTTGGCCTCTTTCAAAACCATCCTCAGTTGAGTTAGATTGAGCATGTGGCTTACTGTTGATTTTTTTCCAGGTTAAAAGCTGTCCAGTTCAGAATTAGGTGTTTGTCCATGTATGGTACAAGCTGCTTCAATATCAGTCATTCATACCATTTATTTGTGTGGTATAGCAGAGAGATAGGTCTGAAGCTCTTTCCATTGAGCAACTTAGCACATGAGGAACATCCTTTATCTTTCAAATGGGACTTGTTAGCTCTGGAATTAACCTGGTGAGAATGTTTATGATGGTCTTATACAAAGAATGAGTAAGGGTCTATTGTGAACTCTTCTTACAAGGGGTTCTTCAACCTTGTGTAAAAAGAGCACGCAATGAATGTGCAAGAGCCAAGAGCAAATCTGTGGATAGAACTGTCTCAAAAAAGTGCTCAGGTAGATAATTATGGTGCCATCAGGGAGGTACTGGAGACTTTTTTTATTCTCTAGGCGCATGTGCACATGTCTGTCTGTGTGGAAAAAAAAAAAAAATCCCATCTTGTTTTTAATTAGAGAGGAGAAGTGAAAGCAGAACTGCTGAGTTCTTTCTGTTCTTTCCTGAAGAGAAACCTGCCATGCCTCCTACAACATCTGTGACTGGCTCTTTTCCCTAGGAGGCGGGGAAGTGGCACAGGCAGTCAGCTGAGGGATTTCTTCTCACCAGGACTGAAATTTGTAAGAGGTTGGAGCATCATCATGACCCTACCAAAAACAAACAAACAAAAACCCCCCAAACCTGATGATTCAGTTGACAGCATGCTCTTATGGACCTGTCTATGCTAAGAAAATGTATGTTGCAGTGTGATGCGTTGTGTTATGTAAAATCCTAGGGTAGAAAGCTATCGAGTTGTAGCTTGATATAGCTGGTTGAGGGAAATGTTCAACTTGACTAGCTAAAGTCAATGGAAAACCCTTGGGTTGAGCCAAGATTCACCCTTTCAGGTAGGATAGGTTAAAATTTTCCATTGACACTTTTTTTTTTTTTTTTATTTTATTTTTTTTTGGCACAAAATTGGGTTGATGCTAAAAATCTTTTACAAAGTGTCTGCTTTCCTCACTTGTTTTTCCAAAATGTGTGTAAGAAAGTTTTCTGTCATCTTTTTCTAGGGAATTTATTATTATTGTTATTATTATTATGTACAATTTTTCCTTGCAAGACAAATCCATTCTTTGACTTGTTCTGCTGTTTATGACTCCATATGATGGCTGTTACTTTTGTCTATTATGTTTAAAGCGCAGCTTTTCCCCTAGCATTGGCATGCTTTAAGGAGGGCAAGTCTAACAAGGTGAAGTCAGGAAAGGCAAGTTAGCAAAAGTGACATTCAACATGAGTTGATTTGTTTTGGACAAACTGAAATAATTGTTTAGGAATAACTGATTTTCTGAAAAGATTAGCCTGGATTGTTAACTAGATCAGTATCTAGGTGAGTTTTTGGCTTGCAAAACTGGTTGAATAAACTGGTCAGAAGCTGCTGTAATCTGTGCAATCTCTATTTAAAAAAGGTAATGTTCAGAATCAGTATAATTTGTTCTTTTTGTTCTAATTCATATTCTTTTGTTTCTAGATTTTCCCCAGAACTCTTTCTTTTTCTACCACGTGTCTAGAAATCTGTGGCAATAAATACGTTTCTCATGTCTTCCATGTGCTGGTGTATCTAGTATTCCCTCCCACTGTTGCTCCAGTTCCATATTCTCTGGGAAAATTTATTTTCTGCTTAGTATAAAATCCTGGAGTATAAAAAAGGATCTCCTCTTCTCACACTTTTGTAAGGGCCTAGGGAGCAGGAGGATTGAGAATGTGATCAAAGGATTATAGTATATTGCTTATACAATATGAAGTTTTCAATGGTGGGGAGAAAGATCAAGCCTAGAATCCCATTATTTTTAGTTTAATAATATGAACCAAATGTTCTGACTGTGTCATTAACCTAAAGAGCATGCATTTGTTCATAACAATAAACTTATGGCTATGTACTTAGTCATGAATATGACCTCCAAGTTCAGGAAGCCTTTTAAATGAGATAATGGGTTTCTTTCAATGCTATCAATTTCTGAACTGCAAAAGGCCAATTTTTTGGATATTATTATAGAGTGGTTATACTTGTCATGTTTATAAGCGTCTGAAACTACAGAAAATAATTGGATACTATTAATGGCTTGTTTTCTTACATGATGGTTTCCAAGCTGGAAATGGTTGTTTTATGGCTGCATTAATTAACAAGATTTTTTAAATCTGTGCTTGAACAATGTGGCCATTTTATCACTAAACCAAATGAATATTTTTTTTTAAATCCTAACAAGAATCTAGACTCATGGTTTTCTAGGCACTGCTTTTATTCTACCTGTTTTCTGTAGTGCATGGGGAATATGCAAAGTTCAGTAACCCTTTACCAAAAGTTGGGCTGCTACTTCTCTGGCTGCAGATTTTCTTCTCCTCCCTCCTAGCCTTGATTGTCACCAGTGGCAATCGGCAAGTGGTGATGAGAGAGGCTGGGGCTGCAGTAAGGGGGGGCTGCATTAACTCCCCTGTTTGCTGGCAATGCAGATACTTCCCCCCAATAGCAGTAATATCTCCCATTGGAGGAGAGGGTGTGAGACTGATGCAGGAGACTGGGGCAAGGGGCAGACATTCAAAAAGCCTGAGCCTGAATTGATTCAATCTTTCCAGGTTAGTCTAACCTGGCTAGGCTAAATCAGTTTTGTAAACAGACAGACATCCCAGAAATGCAGGCACATGCCTGTAGTGGCTCAGGCTAGAAGCCAGGGGGTGCTAGAGCTGCCTTCCCTTCTATTGCACAGGGCTGAGCTGAGGAGAGCATGGCCAGGCCCCGGCAAGACTCTATGATTAGGGAGGGGTGCCCTGCTTGATAACAGAGCTTTTATCAGTTCTGTTATCAGCATTTAACATCCCATCAGAAAACAAAGCCTCTTTCATTACAAGCTCTTCTTAAACAACTTTTTCCAAAGGAAAATGCATACCAGCCCCTGACTACTTTACTATTCATTCTATCCAGGAAGAGCACACATCAACTGCAGATGCTTCCTCAGCCTGATGAAGAGTTTTTAAACCCAAAAGCTTGCTAAGAAATGTTTTTCCAACTGTTTAGTTGGTCTAATAAACGATATCAGATTTACCCAAAGAACCTTGTCTGCCTTTTGCAAAGGAAGGAATGCAGGGATGTTACCATCTGAACTGTTGATTACTTCCAAAAAGTGGACACTGTCCTATCTGCCTTACACAGCATTAGCTAGCATATCACATATTGGCTACAGTCTGTGCTGTGGGAGAGAGGAGGAAGGGATCTCTGATTAAGCAGCCGGTGGGGGATGGGGAAGCCTGGCAAACCCTGCTGTGCCTGCAAGTCTCTGCTAGATCTCCAGCCAGGGAGCAGAGGGGCTAACCCTGCTGTAGAGCAGAGAGCCCTGTCCAGCCCAGAGAGCATGCTGGGATGCTGGGGGTGTCTGGTTTATTTTAAACCAGAAAGGGGTCTGGGACAGACATTATGTAAACTGTTTTGAGCCAAATCAGTTAAGTCTGATACTAAATTCAACCAGGTTTATCTCAAGTGAGTTCAGCCATTCTCAGACTGGTTTACGTGCACTGATTGTCTGTTCTATTACAGGTTTAAACCAGTGTCTGATCACTTAAACAGGTTTATGTGCAATGTGTGTTCCTAGCCCGGGGGTGCCTCTGTTTTGGCTGCCATGGGCCAGGTGCAATCTCTTTGTGGGGAGCACCAGCCTGTGGGCTGTAAATTGCTGAACCCTGTTCTACATTGTCCGATGATGCATTGCAGAAAAGTTGGTGGGTTTATTAGGTTGTTTTTTTTTTTATTTGTTAATATCACCCACACTTATTTGCTTATATTTTTCAATCAGTTAGCACATTTTGAA
>NW_005842029.1:844398-851439 GCF_000455745.1 Alligator sinensis | reverse complement strand
GGAAAGATTTTAAATAGGCTGGTCTTTGAATTGGTCTGCGAAATGCTTTTCTCTTTCTGCTTTTTCTTATCTAGTTATATAAACACATGAAAATTTGTCAGGTGATACAATTAAGTATGAAGTGAAAAATGTACTAGGTGGCTAGATGCTTATCGAATTGTAAAGTTTCCTGTGTACAGTCTTGGAGAAGACAACTCTATAAACAGTAATTGTGGGACACAACTCACTGGGAGCAAATGCATTTTGCCACTTACTAAGTGCTTGGCACAAAGACTCAAAAGGTCAGAGTCTGATAGCAATACTCTACTTATAACTGATGCTAAGTATGACATACATTTAGTTGTTAAAGACAAACCACTTTCTCAAAGCAATGATTAAAGTGTACCACAACTTTCTGGTAACTTTCTGGTCCATGCAGGCATTAATATATATAGAATTTTGATAACAAAGCTATGCTAAAATAGCAATGGTGGGGCAACATTGGCATGGAGACTTGCAAGTATGGAAATACAGTTAAGAACTGTAGATACTAAAAATTCAGGAGCAAAGTGCTTACTATATTAGATTAAAGCACCCTTTCATTAGGTTTGAATTTCCTGCCTCTGCTGGAGTCATTACTTCAGAGAAAATGTATAGGCTTAACAGTATAATGTTGTAGAAGGGAAAAGGAGAAGAAAGTTTCTTCCCCCCTCTTTCAGACAAAGTTTTTGTCTTGAAGCAAGAGACTTTACCACACCTACCTGAAGACAGATAAGCACAAACATAGTTATTAATGGTAAACTTCTTGGCTGGTAACACTTGAGCTCTACCTCATGACCTCTATTAGTGGCAAATTGAAGAAGTTGTCTATATATTGTGGGAAATGCTTCCTTTTTGTTTGCTTTAAATTCAACAGACATTAATGTCTGAGACCATCCCTGGTTCTCACATTACATTAGTTCCCAGAAACTGAATTGTTGTTTGCATGGAGTGTTGAAATGTTTCTTACACGTGTCTAGATAAAACAGTGCTAGTTAAGTCACTTATTAAAATGCCTCATTGACACAACCGTTAGTATTCTAATAAAGACCCAGTACCTGCCTTAACTGGCTGTGTATTAGCTTCAGACTTGTGGAGTTGATCTTATTATATTTGTATTGCATGTAGTCCAGATCTGCATACATTTACCAAATTATATCGGTAATTACCGAACATTCTTCTCCCGGATATTCTTTTCACCCCAATGTAAATATATATTATTTTCTTTTCCTCTTATTTTTTTCCCCCCTGTATAGATTGCTACTTTACATTTTCTTCCATTCTGCTCCCTTTATCTGCTCTGTATGCCTGATGAAGGGTGTTTGTGCCCAAAAGCTTGCTAAGAACTTTTTTCCGACTATTTTAGTTGGTCTAATAAAAGATATCACATCTACCCAAATAACTTTGCCTCCCTATGTCCTTAGACCAACACGGCTACAACCAACAGCCCTTTTATTAGTTTTTTCACTCAGGCAGCTTGATTGTGCTAAATCCTGTTTCAACAAGGCTGTGTAACTGGGACAATTTGTGAGTTAAGATTGCTTGGCAGTACTGGTGATTGATTTTGATTTTTGTTTTGTTTTAACCTGCCTGCATAGCCCTGGGAGATGGGCAGCCTCCACTCTCAACATCCTAGAAAGGAAGACAGGCTCTTTATACACAGTGAAACATATTTCATGGGATGGGTTGTCTACTAGTATGTAAATTAATATTAGTTTTGCTTTGCAGTTTATGAAAAAAGATTAGACATTTGGTTCTCTTTTTTTTCTATTTGCAGTAATTTTTATGTCAGGAAGGGAGTGGGTGTGAGTGTGGGATAGAAACTTGAGTTTGTCATTGGTTCTGCCGTATTACTAGGCATGGAGTGCTCTGTAGCCAGCATGGTCCAGGAAATGACTAGAAGAAGCATCTTGTTCCCAGAGAATTGGTTGGTCCAATAAAACATATCACCAAAAAATAAATAAATCCAAAACTAAAAAAAAACAACCGCACAGAACCCCCCCTCCCCCCCAACCCCGACTTATTTGTGGGGCATAGTAATGCTTAATTGTTATTGGTTAGATACTGTTTTGAGATCCTTGAATGAAGGAAGTTATGAAAATGCAGAGTAAGTATTGTGCATTCTGATGACCTTCAATGAAATTGCAAATAAGTAAAATAGCTGCTGCTTATGTCAGAACCTTGAAGAGATTTATTCTGTTTAGTCTCCCTTGTCTTTTTGTGAACCAAGATGATCCAAATTTAATAGAAAATGATTTTGTGAGCATGTAGCTTTCTCCTTCTGTTCCAAGCAAACTCTGCATACACTTTATATGGGCAAAACCATCCCTTTATTTTGAGTTCTTTATTAACTATGTAAATCCCAGTAATTTTTTTTCTAACACTTAACTGTTTCCATCATTTTACTTGGAGAATAGAGCCCTTTGCCTAGTCAGCTACAACCACCTCTCTATTGACAAAGCAGGATTAGCGAGATGCCTTTGACACAGATAATAAGTAGACATTAGTCAACAGCTTTATGCAAGCTTCAAACACCTACTCATAGGTAGGTTGAACAGAAGAACTCAGTCACATGGATTAGGCCTGCTCTCCAGTGTTGGTGGAATGACAGTTCCAGGGCTGGCAGCTTTCTCAGTTGGGAATATAAAATTTGCATTACATGTGCAGATGACATGATCTACTTTCCAAGCTGACAAGCTCAGACTCTGACAACTGATTTGAATCATTTGCTGAATAAGCTGCATTGACAAAGACAACTTGATTAAATATATACACATACAATCACACACCCTTTAAAATAAATTAATCTTCACTGAATAAATGGAACATGTCATCTCTGAAGGGTGATTATTGTGCTTTTTTTCTCTTGAGTAAGATCTTCATAATTCATACCTACTGTGTCAAAAATAATGGCTCTTTTACAATAGGAATAAACATAATAAATAACTTCCCTTGGAGGGTACACCATACAGTTTGGTACACATTGACCACTGAAGACTTGTTCAGTTGGCAAACTTTAGGAATTATGAAACAGATGGTCACACAACAATACCAGTACCCAATCACTTGATGGAAAATTCATTTCTGTAGCTATAAATAACAGACTTCATTTTTGGACGTGTCCAGTTTTACTGGACAAGAGTCTGATTTCTGATACCTGGGACACAGTTTTTAAATGTAGCTAGGAATTTTGAGTGTTTCAATTTTTGGATGCTGTGCTTTGAGACCTAATAAAGATGCTTGATTACCCTTCTCCCCCTAGAAATGGCTGAACAACTCTCACTTGACAATTGGACCTATTTATAGAGTCTCATATCAATCACTAACAATTATGTTTAATCATTAGACACCTTTGAAAATCATGCTGTACAATACAAATGGCTTTTTGCCCTTATTCATTATTCTGAATAACTACTACTGATGTTTAAACAGAGTTCCCACACAAGTGTTTGAAAATGCACTGATATTTTTTTCTGTTTTGTTTATATCTTTGGTATTTAAACAAAATTGCTTCACTGTCCCATGCATCATATAGTGATTCTGATTGATTGCAGTGACACTCAGTGGTGACAGAAAAGCTGATCACCTGCAGCTTGCCCAGCTTGTTTCTGAAAGCAGCCAAGAATCTGTTCCATTGGATGGGAACTGCATAAACATTATCAATAGGCCTTTCTTTAATCATGCCATCCTCAAAGGCCCGAAAAGCTTGAGGAACACTTTGTCTGGAACATTTAGTGTATATCTGCCAGTAATTTGGAAGGAGTAATTTCTACTACTCATACATATTTCTATGTTATAAATTAACTGTAACCACCTTAGGACAGACTTGTGTGTCATTGTGAACAGCTAATGGAAAGGAGTATACAAAATAACTGCCCCCCCACATTCCCGCAGAATATTGTGTTGTGTGTCATGGGATAAGCCCCACACCCTAAAAATATTGTATTGTCATTATGTTACGTAAGGGGTACACTTTTGCCTGAAACCACAAGTTCAGTTGTAGTTATTCTTTTTAATAAGAGAAATACAAGGAACAGAAGGGACCACACAAATAATTAAAGAGTTGGGGAAATGCTTCTGTAGAATGCGACTTTGAAATTTTGGGACTGATCACTTCAGGGAGAAGAGGAATAAGAGGGGACTGGATTTCAATGTAAATGTCTCCCATGGTCTTCTGGTTCTTGCTGCCATACATTTGCATTTTCATAGACCTTCATTTTGCATATTGGCCTCTTTTCCATCCAGTAGAACACAAAACAACAGCAGACTCTCCCTATGCCTGATGAAGGGAGGGAAGAAAGGTTTATACCAGACAGCTTGTAAAGAACATTTTTTCACTCTTTAGTTGGTCTAATAAAGATATCACATTTACCCAAAGAACCTTGTCCGCCAAGAGGAGTAAAATAACTCTTACCTTTCTTCTTATACAGAATGTAAGAAATTCAACAACATTGAAATACAATGTACTTAAACTGCTTCCTTCTCTGCCTTTTTACTTTATCTAACCTTTGGAACTTGTTGCCATGTGATATTATTAAGACTTGCTTCTTGGTGAAAGTCAAATAAGAATAGTCATTATTTTAATACTCAGATAGTAAAAAAGAATGTAAACGTTATGCTTTGGGACACAAGCTAACCATTAACTGATGGGAAATGGATAGAAACTTTCTCTGGAAAGATTATTCCATCTATTGCAGCAATGGAGGCCAACTTTTTGGCGTGCCACAAACTAGCTTCACACTCTAAAAGTGCCACTCTGATTCCTTTCCTGTGACCAATTTGCTGCTCTGCTTTCTGTTCCCTACTCTGTGCTCCCTGGCCAATTTCATTTTCTGGTTTCTACTTCCTGCCCTGTGCCCCTGTCTGATCTCCAGCAATCCTGGTTTTCTCTGATTAAAAAAAATCCCCCGTTTTCGGGTTAAAAAAGTAACCCAAAATCCACATTTTTTCATGATTCAAATGAAATGTCACTACTACATACATACATATATATGTATTTGAATCATGAAAAAATGTGGATTTTGGGTTACTTTTTTAACCCCAAAATTGGGGATTTTTTTTTTTTTAATCCAAGAAAACCAGGATCCCTGCTGATTTCCTGCTCTGCCTTCTGCTTCCTGTCCCATCTGCTGCTATGCTGCCTGTCCCTTCTCTGATCTGTCACCTGCCACACACACAGGCTGCAGATGGCACTCGTATTATAGGACTTCAACTGATTGGTTATAGTGTGTGTGTGTGTGTGAGAGAGATGGGTTGTAGTGAAAAGTCTTGAAGATATATATTTGTTAATTATTTTATTCCATAATATTTATTTTTCATTACATGATTACTCAATGCAAAGAGCTTCTAAATCACACAGCTGTTACACTTTGTTTGGGGAAGTATTTTTAATTACATTTTCTGGATCCTGCATGGCATAATATTTTTTTTCTTTTATTTAATAAAAATTATAATTTACAAAGTTTTTGGAGTGGTGAAGATTAACATTGAAGTGTAAAATACTCTCTTATCCATGTGAAGTGAACAAATGCCTCAGTGTCTTGAGAATCTGAGACTGGTGCTGTCAGGTTGCATATTTGCATATTGCTTCATTTAAAAAAAATAGTTAGATTTCTGTAAGATTTTTCTTCTTATAATTCAAATTTGTTTGGTATGTTGTGGGCTGCAAGAAATTTTATATCATATGAGATATTAAAAAAAATATTTTGCCCATTCAAGGAAAGTTTGCAGGGATATTTTCTTTATAAATTACTTTACATTTCCAGTGCCAGTTAGAGGCAGCTAGCATCCCCAAAGATAGGTTTTTTTCTCAGAAGATGGCCAGTTAACAATTTTCATTTTACTGTAAAACAAAGCCAGACAAATGTTCCTAATTCCAAATCTGGCAAGACTTAAAAAATGTAGCTGTCAAAATATTTGACAGCTTTTACCAAAATGACTTAAAAATGCTCCGCTACCAGAAAACATGGCTTTCTGAAAATAGATCTCCAGTGCAGCACAACATTGTAACTGAAAAGCAAGATATTGTACCATTTGTTTTCTCTCCCCCCTCTAGATTTTGGATGTCATACTACAGATAAATAATCTAGTTTCTTACTACTAATACAAAAATACATTTAACTCTCATTGACACCTTATATTATAACCATGAAAATTAGACATGTATAATGGTAAACAGGTTTATGCAAAAATGAAATAATTTTTACTGTATTGCTTTTTTTGTCTATAGAAGAGGTAAGGTATTTGTAAAAATCGGCATGTTTAATGCTTGTGAAATAAAACTAAAGTTATCAGGCATACAGAAATAAACTTACCATTATTTGTAATTGATACTTAATAATTGGAGTACTAGCCTCTTTTTCATAGATTTCATAGACATGAGGGCTGGAAGGGACCTCGGAAGATCATCGAGTCCAGCCGCCTGCCCAAAGGGCAGGAAGTCAGCTGGGGTCCTAGGATCCCAGCAAGATAAGCATCCAGTTTCATCTTGAAGGTGTTCAATGAAGGCGCTTGAACCACCTCCGGTGGCAGGCTGTTCCAGACCTCGGGGGCTCGGACAGTAAAGAAATTCTTACTTATGTCCAGCCTGAAACGATCTTGAAGTAGTTTGTGACCATTCGACCTCGTCATCCCTTGGGGCGCTCTGGTGAACAAACGTTCCCCCAGATACTGGTGGTCACCCTGATAAACTTATAGGTGGCCATCAGATCACCCCTGAGCCTGCGCTTTTTCAGGCTAAAGAGCCCCAGGGCTCTCAGCCTGTCATCGTAGGGTCTGCTTCCCTGACCTCTGATCATGCGCGTGGCTCTTCTCTGGACTCTCTCAAGCTTCTCCACATTCTTTTTGAATTGTGGAGCCCAAAACTGGACACAGTACTCCAGCTGCGGCCTCACTAAGGCCGAGTACAAGGGGAGAATGACGTCCCGGGATTTGCTTGAGAAGCATCTATGGATGCAAGCCAGCGTTTTGGTCGCTTTACTAGCTGCCGCATCACACTGCAGGCTCATGTTCATCTTGTGGTCA
>NW_005842029.1:844092-844315 GCF_000455745.1 Alligator sinensis | reverse complement strand
GCTTCTGACTCCAGTGTCCACATCATTAATGAAGATGTTGAACAGTATGGGTCCAAGGACAGAGCCTTGGGGGACCCCACTGGTCACAGGACACCACGATGAGTGACTTCCATCAATTACTACCCTCTGGGTCCGACCCCGGAGCCAATTTTCCAGCCAGTGGATCGTGGAGCACTTTTGTGCAGCACTGAAACTTAAAATACTATTTACGTGAACACTGGCT
>NW_005842029.1:826168-844063 GCF_000455745.1 Alligator sinensis | reverse complement strand
TCCTGCTGAGGTCTTGGAGGACTGTTGAAATTTGATTGTGTAAGCCACTGTTGAAAAATAAAGTACTGAATGTCTATTTATACCAAAGACATGCTAAAAATGAATTCTTATAGAAAGTATAGAGGTGGGCAATCATATTGGCCTAAAGTCAGGCAGATGGATTCCAGACACTCCTCCATAGTTTTTCTGAATGTAAACAATTCTAATACTAATTTATTTATTACAGTGCTTTCATTACACAGGTAAGGAGGAAGAGGAAGCACTTACATCTTCATACTTTGTATCGCCAAGGTCCCAATTTGCCCTATCTTTTGCCTTTTCCTAGGGAGAGATACTTAGAGAGATACTACATAAGGCTCAGCCCTCAATTTATCTTCATAAGATGTTCTAATGCTGTATTCTATGCATTACAAATGTTTATTTTTATCCTCTTTCTTCATCTTGTGCGGGCCGGGAGCGACCCGAGCCCTTTTCCGTGCTGCACACGGGCTGTGGCCAGCAGCCTGGGCATGCCGGGTCGGAGAGGGAAGGCCGTCGAGCTGGAATTAGGCACAAACGCGTAGCGGTAGTTTTAAAGATTGTTTACTTACACCGAGATGGCAGTGGTGTAGGCTAGAAAACTTGCTTCAGTTGCGGTTACAGACAGACAACACAGATGGTCTCGTGGAGGTTGCTAGGCTCCACGGTACAGAGCTCCGGATGCTCTGGGTGAACGAGCCACCAAAATGAGAATCGTAGGTACGTCTTATAAAAGTCGCGCTCGAAGACGGGAAGAGGTGGGCGGTGGATCAGGCCGCCAGGCTCCTCTGGATCTCACACAGGGTTTCTATTACCCTGCCGTGTATCCAGAGTCCCCACAAGATGGATGTGGAGTCCTCTTCGGCTTGGGCGGAAACCGCTCAAGCCTCTTATACGGCTAACAGGCCAATCGTTAGTCGCCACGTGGGAATAATTTAAAACTAGCCAATAGCGGGGAACAAATTTACATACCAGTGGCGGGAACTCTTTTGCACCGTGCATTCCTCTTGCAACATGAGCAATGCACTCTGCAAAAGAAGCTGCAGAAAAGGCGGGAAACTCGTCCCTGCACCGGGGTTTTCCTTTGCAACAGGAACCTCCCGTGCAATGAAGCTGCAACTTGGCGGGGATAATTCTGGTGCCGCAGCACACACAAAATCATGCCTTTGGGTCATGACACATCTTAATGTAGAATATTATAAAATAAGCTACCCTGTAACACTGGCACTGTAACATGCCATGTTCTTGCTTAACCAGTAGAGGGAGCACAGATTAACAGACTATATTTTGTAAGGTGTGAAACTGATATGAATAATGATGTGCAGTCATGGAGGTCATGCATGTTAAGTCAGAATGGCTTGTTCTCTTTTAGAAGCCCAGATGTGTGAGAAGAAACAAGCTTAGTGCTGGCCAGAAGGAAAAGAACACAATGTCTAAATTGGAATTACTAATGGTAGTAAAAAACAGGGTTGGAGGGAGGAGGGTACTTGTCACTCTCTGTGTGAATTGAGACTAAATAAATGAGTCTTACCACAGTTGAGGCTTCCTGGCTCAGGATTTAGACTTGGTCAGTTGCAGGTGTGCTGTTACATCCCCCTTGCATTATTAGTTTTATTTGCTCTGCTTTTGATTCATAAGCAAGTCTCCTTCTGATTCCAATGTGAGGATTAAGAACAGTGAACAATCTTTTAAAGTGGGATCTAAATTTACTTCAGCTCATTCAAATGTAATTTGTTTAATACAGCTGCTAAATCGTATTTAAGATCAGAGAGCACTTTTGCTAAGATATTGGCTATGGTGAATGTGACAGTTTTGGGTGCATTCAAGTGTTCAAATGAACTGGTGGAAGTATAGCAGTTTAGTTTGAGCAGTTAGAAATGGTACTGGTTGAACAGTGGACAAGCATTCCCAAGGCCAGCTGCTTTTTCTGCATAAAGACTGTGCTGCAGTGGGCACCCAACCAGGGGGTCCCAGAATATGTATCCTTACACATAAAAACTGGTGCACTGGGCTGCAGGTCTTGAGTTGGATGTGCTATGAAAGGGGTAGGTGCTCCCCCGTAACCCTGCAGCATTTGTGCTGCCCCTGCAGCTCCAGCTGTGGGCTGCAGTGCTGATTTTGATAGGCTCAGTGTGGGAGAATGCTTTGCCTTCCTCCATGCAGCACTCCAGAGTCCTCTTCTTGCAGCCTGATGTGGGGCTGCAGGTATCAGGTTCTGGTGTGCACATTGAGGGGAGGGTAGCATCCATCTCCACAATGGCTAGGGTGACAGTGGAGGGTGGTGTTGTACACTCTCCCCTCTTCCCCAACAGTATGGCTTATGCTGGAAATGGAGCCCACTGACTTCCCCCCTGCCCCCCCCCACACACACACCAGATCCAGGTGGAAGAAGTTAGTGTGAGGCTCTGGGAATGGTTGGGGGCTGATCAGGTTAGTTAGAGTTTGTCCTGGGGGGTGGGAAAGGGACTCCAGGAAAGGCATAGCAGGTTGGAGGTCTGGTGCTGGCACTTCGCTTTACTCTGCCTGCTCAAGGTACCTGACAGCTTTACAGCCCTAGGGTTGTGGAGAGGGGCTGGGATGCAGCAGTAGAGTCCACTGTCTCTCTGGAGGGAAGCGGGGGGTCAGAGGAAGGCATACTGGCATTCCAGAGGACAGTGGGAAAGTTTCTATTGAAGAGGTCAATTTACAAGTGTTTGTTACTTTGGTAGAACCCTTACCAGACAAGACTTCTATCTGGTTAGACAAGGTTTAAATTTACAATGCAGGCATCATTTTTACTCCACGCATTGTGAACACCGGTACACTTAGGGATTCTACAAGTGGAACTGTGACTGCACCAGTAGAAATGTAACACTTGTGTGCACCCTTTGTGGGGATCCTTTGAGAAAGATGCACTTGACTTATTAATTTTTTTAATGTATTATTACAATACAGTCACTTTTAAGAACCAAATTTCAGTGTCAGCCTATGGTTCTTCCATATGTTAACTGACAAATACTAATTTCTTGGGGCATTGTTAGGGAATACCTCTAACTTTACAAATCAGCCACTCACAGCTTAAGTCTGTATTACAGCAAGAAAGATCTATTGACAGCAAACCATTTCCCCAACTAACCAGTTTCAAGACTAGAACTTCTCTCTAACTGTATCTTGCATTGTAATATTGGCCTCATTAGGGACAGAAGTTACAATAAAACGATTTAAGTGATCAGAAACTGGTTTAAATCTGTAACGGAACAGATGTTCAGTGCACATAAACTAGTTTCAAAATGGCTGAAACTAATTTAAGATAAACCTGGTTGAATGTAGTATCAGACTTAACTGATTGAGGTCAAACTGGTTTATGGAACTTCTGTCCCAGACCCCTTCCTGCTTCAAGTTAAATTAGAGTCCCCCAGCATGGTCTGTAGCACTGGGCTGGGCTGTGCTGTGCTGTCTGCTCCAGTGGAGTGGGGTTGGTCCCTCCCCTCTGCTTTCTAGTGGAGCAGGGGTGGGAGTGTGGCCGGATGCCAGTTGGCATGGCCCTCTAAGGTGAAGGGATTTATTCTCCCTTTCCTCCCTTATCCTATCAGCATGGACCCCAGCCAGGGCCTTCCAGGCTGGGGTGCAGCATCCCCTTTTAGGCATTTCACCCCACTCACTGTTTGACCGGTGCGGGTGTGGCCAGCCCTAGCACCAGCCTGAAAAAAACAGAAGACGGGGGGAGGGGGTTTAATTTCCCCCTCCCTCCCGTGTCCCACCAGCATGCCAGGGTCTGCCTGGCCAGGGTGGAGCAACCTATGTCAGGGCCCCCTTCCTCGCTGCAGCAGGGGCGGGGGGCAGATGCTGGCCCAGCATGACCCCCTGAGGTGAAGGGGGCAGGGAGGGGGTTTATTCCCCCAACCCTCCCTTCTTCCCCCAAGGGAACTGCAGCTAGCAGAGGTGGTGGCCGGGGCTGGCAGACCCTGGCTGGGGTTCCCTGGGGGGAGAGGGAAGAGAGTGGGGAATAAACCATCTCCCTCCCCTCTTCACCTCAGGGGGCCATGCTATGCCAGTGCCTAGCCATGCCCCCACCACTGCCGCTGCAGCTTAAGGGTAGGGGGACCCTGACATGGGCTGCTCCACCCCAGCCAGGCACACAGATGGGACAGGTGAGGGAAGGCAGAATTAAACCCCCCCTCTGTCCCCTGTTCTTTGAGGCTGCTGCCAGGGCTGGCCACATGCCCCACTATTTGAGTGGGGAGGGTGGGAAATGCCTGGCAGGGGCTGCTTCCCTCTTCCCTCTCCAGGCACACACTGACTGGGGACTGTGCAGACCCTGGTGGGGGTTTTACCCCCTCCCCAATCATACTCAGGCCTGCCGAGGCCTGGCCACACCCTCTCCAGGTCTGTTTTCCTCCAGCCGAGGGCTCACTCTAGCATCCCCCGGCTTGTGGCCTGAGCCACTGCAGGCATATGCTTGCATTTCCAGAATCAAAAGTGAATGTCTATTCTCTTGCAAATCAGTTCAATCTATGCAGAGCAGAATAACCTGCAAAGACTGAATTGATTAAGGCTCTGACTTTTTGAATGTCTGTTCTTAGCCCAAGGTGCATATTTTGACCAATATTTTGCACAGAATGGCTAATTAAAAAGAAACTCATAAGCTTATTAATCACTTTATTTTTGCAGTTCTTTCTGCAGGGGCTGAAATCCAAAAATTTGTGCCTGTAGTTATTTGCTTTACTACCTTAGATGTGCAGTTCTGGATGTTACGGTCACTGCCTTAACAAGCTGATACAGGACAGTAAAGCAGAACTGTCATTTTGAAATTACTCATTTGAAAGCTCTTTAAAAAAGAGTTAGAAAACGCCAAGACTGTTTTTGTTACCTTTTCAGTTTTTGGGGAAATATATTGATATATTCTGCTGAGAATGGGATTTATCAGTAGGAGGACATTTATGGGAAATTTGCCCCCCAACAACTCCTCAAGGCACCAGAGACCTCACAGACATTATTACTCAGTTTAGCATTTGTACCAGTATGAAGCCATGTCACCCAATATAAAAGGCAAGTCACTTAAAGACTTTCCTTTTTAGGGACTTAGATTTCTTGGAGAATCGTATAATATTACATTTTGGAAAGGCGTGTGTTCATTCTTGAGGCATATGAACTTCCAGTGGGTTGGGAAGAGATACTTCCTTGCAATCATTGCATTACCTTGCAAACCATAAGCATTACATTGGACATTACTGTAGAAATGTTGCATTAAATTTGGGATGATACTATATGCTATGCAAGCTACATATTCTCTTTTAGTCCTCCTAATATTGTCCAGTGCAGTTCTGAAGACTGCAGAATATTCATATACTCTGTCCTGTACAATACCTGCTCTCCTACAGCGTGAAAATATCCTCCTCCTATCTGCTTCTGTTGCTGTATGTGAGGCTGAAGGAACCTATCGGAAATCAGAAAGAACATTATGTTTTCCCCTGAAAATGGACAGAGGCTCTGGGAGATTTGCAGTGAGCTGGCAAGCAGTGCTGTAGTGGCTTGAGAAAGGGATGTGTGTGCCCCAAAGCCTCATTTCTTATAAACACTTATAAGGTCCACATATCAAAAAAAGTGTTTGATCATCCCGATATTAAGGCAAGGGGGAAATAATAAGTACAAGTGATGTGACAGATTAATTTCCTATCCTTTGGCAGTAAAGAGCTGTCTGTTGTATATAAGATATTATTGCCATGCTGACTATGATGTTGCCACTGTTTGTTTCAGAACAGATTAAGGGTAGTTTAATAGATGATAGTTCTGTGGCAGTAATTTGCAAGTAAGTGTATTAAGATCATAACATGTATTTTATCTGATGAGGATTTGTTGCGCCTAAACTCAGTTGGATTGGAGAGGGTGATTAGTGGTCCACAGGCTTGAGGGTAACATTTACTTCACATGTAAAAGTAATTTAAAAAGTCCTAATGTAAAATTTAAAAGAATTCTGTAAACAGTCAGTAGATTTAGTGTAACATAATTTTTCCCCAGTGGATAAATAAGTTTACTTTTCACCCCTGTTTTATTATTTTTAATTGCTATTTTGTGTTGTAGGCAGTAGAAGTGGTCAGTACATCAAATGTTTATTATTGTATATAATTTTTATTTTCTGACAGGCATCTTTGTATTTTTTTCCCACTAAATTATTATTTTCCAGAATTTTTCAGGAAGCATAAGTGTTGTATTTACTCCTAATTTTTAGAGGTCTCTCTAGGAATTGGAACCAAGAAGAGGGAGGTTTTGGCAGAGGAGTAGGAGAAAGAAACAAATTAAATGCATGCCAGTTGGAAGATGATGTTGGGATTGGTTTCACCGTCTCCAGTACAGTTGACAGTATCGCAGGTATGAGAAGGTAACTGGTCACCTAGCTGTATGCCTGGAGAACAGCAATGTGGATGAAACATTAACCTAGGACTTATATCACTCAGAATATTTTTTCAAGGGAGTGTCCAGAAATATTTTGGCTGGGATGTCTGTAGTGTAGTGTATAGGTTCTAATTTTGTGCAATATTATAGTGTCCAAGCACCATCCAGTAGTAGTGAATTAAGCAAGGTTACTAGTATCTCATGTTCTCCATTATCCTCTACCCAGAGGAATTTTTGTTTGTTTGTTTGGGGATTGTTTTTTATTTATATCTGGAAATGTGCATTTTGTTTTTGTTTTATGTTGGGAGATGGCAACATAAAGAAACATGCCTTGCACTTAGAGCAATAGGTTTGCAATACTGCTTATTTCTTGTGAGGTCTTGTCCTGGCCTTCAAGAAAGCTCTGTCCCCTGCCCAAAAGAGGTTTACTCTTAGGGTACAAAGTTCCTTCTGCCAGAAGAACAACATTATAGACCATTGTCTTCACCGTAGATACGCTAGACCAGCTATTCTCACCCAAGATGCCTGGGCACACTGGGGTGCCACCAAATCTTTTGAAACATTCTGGAAGATAAGAGGAGATAAGTGAGATGTTAAGAGATCAGCAGATAAGCACAGGCTCAGGCTTCTGCCTGCCTAGACGATTCCCGTATTCCCATGCTGGGGAGGAGATAAGACTGTAATCTATTAATTCATTTTTGAAATTGCATGCCACTCATTTCACAAAAGCTATGGAGAGGTACCTTAAGTCCAGTGAGGGGTGCCAGAAGTAAAACAAAGGTTGTGAACCACTGCCAGTGCCATTGTTTTCAAGATAAGAACTGCAACCTCAAACTTTGTTCCATATTCTATGGGAACCTAGTGTAGAGAGTATGGGACTGATTTGTGTTTGCATCTGAGAGCCAGTTGCAAAGGATATATGGTGCAGCTTTCCCTATCAGCTTTCTCTTTTAATTGCTAGGATTCAAATAAGTCATGATAAGGGTATGAATAGTTCAGGACAGACCACTGTCATCAAGATGTAATGGTATCCCTTAGTCAACCATGAGCTTACAGGACTATTCAGGTGCTTTGAGGGTGTAGGACACTGGTACTCAATGTTTTGGCCCTACAGGCTAAATGAGTGGTGTGAGGCTTGGCCATGGGCCAGATTGGACTCTGCACTCCAGAATCAGACCTGAACACCTGGATCTGGACTATGCTGTGTCTTTCTTCCATGTGCCAGGATTGGGTCCGCGGTAGGATGTCATACAGAATAAAGCTGGAATTGGCTCTCTTCGTTCTTATTGACGCTGTGCTGTTGTCTGCTGCCATTACGCTAGACCTGATTCTGTATGAGAGAAACATTTATGTTTCCATTGTTCTCTGTGGGTAGGGACAGACATTCAAAAAGCCTGAGCATGTAATCATTTAATCTTTGCAGGTTAGTCTAAGCTGGTTAGGCTGAACTGGTTTGTAACTGTATAGACATCCGCTCTGGATTGAAGAAATGCAGGTACATGCCTGCAGTGGCTCAGGCTAGAAGCTGGGGGTGGGGAGAGGGGCACTTGAGCAGCCCTCCCTTCCCTTCCACAGTCATGAGCCAAGGGGGTGTGTGGCCAGGCCCCTGCAGGACGCTCTGATTAGGGAGGGATACTGTCCCTCCCTCCCCTCCGTTGTTCCTGACCAGCGAGGAAGCCAGTAGGGAGTTGATAACCTTACTTACACAAGAGGGAGTAACACAGTGTTTATCAGCCCATCAAGAAAACAAAAGTGTCTCTCATTAGTTCAAGCTCTTCTTTTAGTGTGAAAAAGCCCTAAGCAGACACTGTCCTCTCTGCCTTTGTCCTGTCTGCCTTACACAGACACTTCTCAGTATTAGCTAGCATACCACATGCTGGCTATGGTCCATTCTGTGGGAGAGAGGTTGGGGGAATCTCTGCTTGAGCAGTGAGTGGTGAGGGGTGGAGGGAGGGGGGAGCAAGGAGCAAGGCAGGAGGAAGTCAGGAAGATGCTGCTGTGCCTGCTGTCTCTGCTGGAGCTCCAGCCAGGGAGCAGAGGGATGGGGCTAGCCCTGCTGAGGAGCAGAGAGCTCTGCCCAGGGCTGCAAAGCATCTGGGATGCTGGGGGATCTCTGGTTTAACTTAAACCAGGAAGGGGTTTGGGACAGACATTTCATGAACCGGTTTGACCCAAATCAGTTAAGTCTGATACTACATTCAACCAGGTTTAGCTCAAATCGGTTTCAGCCATTTTCAGACTGGTTTATGTGTACTTAATGTCTGTTCTGTTACAGTTTTAAATCAGTTTCTGATCACTTAAACCAGTTTATGTGTAATATCTGTCCCTAGCCTGTAGGTTCTGTAGGCATCTCCTATGTTACACTGTAGTCAGGGATTTCTGTGCCACGTGCAAACTTTCTTCAAGAGGAGAGGAAAGGTTTTATAGTCCAGCCATAGACCCTGATACATAGAGGTAAATGGGAACATAAGATACAGAGCAACAAACTCACTGGAAAACAATGGTAAAGTTTTGAACTGAAATATATTAGTTTTCAGATTAAATATTTTCGTTTTTAATATTTCACGACAAAAATATTTTTTCAGCCAATTAGAAGAACCTATTTTTTAAGCAACTGTAGAGCTAATCTCTGTGTATGTGGAGACTTTTCTTCAATTTGCTTCAGGTTGCTTAAGAGGCAGTTAGATAAAGATAATTTGACCTTTTGAATAGAATTTCCACGGTGGGGACTAGATCCACCTCTTATGAGCTATTCTCATTGCCAAGGTGACCTCTACAGCTTGTGTGTCATGGCAGTGGGCTATCCTCTCCCTGTATACATGCTGGTGCACATCCAGATTTTCTCTTTGTGTGTGGATTTTGCAGGGATCAATACCTTGGCAGTTGTCATGTTTCACCTTTTTTTGTAGACCTTTCTGTGCCCCACTATCTGTCAGGCTTGAAAATGTAAAATGAATGTAATTCTCTCAGTAGCCATGACAGCTGGAGTCTTTTTTAAAATAGAAATTTCGATTAAGCAGAACAAGAAGCAAACACAAAAGAGGGGTCAGTATTTCATTCTGTTGTTTACTGCCTGAATCTGAACTTTGTCATATGCACGGGTATATGTAAACACAAGCGCATACATTTGGGGATGGTGTGTGTGCGTGTGCACACGCATGTATGCGTACACACACCCCTCCCTTCCCCTTCCCAACTGATTTGGAACTTCCAGGCTTGTTTACATGCACATCATCATCAGTTTTAAAAACCCGCTTTAGATAATGTAGTGCAAGCCTCTATATGTAGACATAACCTCTCTTTCCATGGAGTAGATTGACATACAGCCTCGTTTTGAGTCAATGGGCTAGGGGACTATGAACACAGTGTTCTACTAAGAGGTGTCTGTTCAAAAGCTTGCAACAGTTTTGATATGATTTTCAACTTGGCAGTAATTTGGCACTGAAATATGGTTTTGTAGATTACAGAGTTCCCTTTTCCAAGCTAAATGTTGTTCCCATGCTACTCAGTAGCATATCTTAATGCCACATAATAAAAAAACCCAGATGATTTGGCCTGTTTCAAAAAGTTACTTTATGTTTTGAGACAGGTGAGCTCATTCACAGAAGTTCATAATAAAATAGGATGAAAAGGTGCCAAAGACAGAGAAAGATAATATAAAGGATATGCATGACCCAGTGCTATTGGTTTTTGTGGATTGGTGTCCAGTTCACAGTGTCTTTTTTTCTATTTGATGTATGACAGCAAATATTTTAGCAGACCTGTAATATTAATTCAGCTGGAAAAAAAAACAGTGAAGAGAGTGGAGGTGATGAGGAGATGGAAGAAATGAGTGATGGGAAGAAAATTAAATCATTTAATGCCTTAGAAAGAATGTGTTTCCTCTTGCCCTGTTTGTAGTTGTAACAGCAGTCTTTTAGAAGAAATGGCTGCAAAGTGCATAAACAGCACCAGATTATATTATATAGGTTTTGCTTTTCAAAACTTTTTCTGGCTGATCTTATCCCAGAAGCATCCCTGAGAACAGCAATGGTGCAACGTTCCCTGTTTATAAAATTCTTTTACTAGCAATTTAAAAAGAAATGTTGGAAACCCTGAAGGAAGAGTAATTATGGCTTTGCTGCTGAGATCCAGTTATTAGAATTCTGGATGACACTGCCTTTTGTTTTGCAGGAAAAAATAGAAATTAATGTAAAATTGCAAGGCAGAGAAGTGGGGTCTATGCCATGGTGATCAGCCTTAAATTATTACTTTGTAGATGTTTTCTTCATTGATGCAGGTCACAGTGGTAGCTATGCAGGGCTATTCCAGATGGATGCAAATGATTAAATGGTGTGAAACAAAACGGTTGAGAGAAACAAGTGAAAGGGAGAAGTTGGGGGAGGGTAGTAAAGAAGGATGAGATGCATTTTATATTGAAATAACAAAAGCTTCCCCTCAGGTTTGGGGCCTACTTGGCCCCCAGCCCATCACTTAAAATGTTCTTTTGAATTCAGGAATGGGCTTCTCAAGAGTAACCTGGATGGAGAGCAAGAGGACCCTGAAGAGAGAGGGCCAAGGCCCACGAGCATGAGCAAAGGCTTCAATCCTGGTAGATCTGTCCAGTCAAGGGGGCTGTAAGTCAGATACTTTACTTAAATCTTGTGTCTGTCTGTGTAGTGGTGTGTCTGTGCATACAGTATCCCTCTTTATATATATCCATTTATATATAAAGTACGTATCTTTTTATTGGCACCCCATAGGATCGTAATTCAACCTCTTATTTTGTGGTTTTTATCATACTCTGAGCAAATTCCTTTAACAAGATTAAGTACTTGTCAACATCTTGAGAGCTTTTTTAGTTTAAAGAATTTACTGAGAGCTACTATACCTTTTTTCCAAAGGTAATGGCTAAAATAAATTATTCTGGGATGTAAATGTTTGTGGTTTACTGGGATAAATATTTGGATAGTGTCCATCCTTCTCTTGGCAATTAGTTAACTTGTGGTAAATTCTGTAATGTACACAAGCTCTTTGAAGCTTCAGAAACATTTCATCCACTTGGTTAGGGTGCTTTCACTCATTTTTACCAATATTCTCTGTTACCTCTGCTGCACCATCATAGTGACTTAGGAGAACACCTTTGTGACTCTCTTTGGTTTCCCTTTGCATTTTCCCCTTGACTTTTCTTTCATCAGCAAAAGATTCTGTAATTTTTTCCCCCCACAACATTTTTTTCACTTTTCCATAAGATTTAATTCAAAATCTTGTCAGAACAGGCCACTCTAGGAAGAAATCTGCTCACAATAACAGCTGCTTCTTGTTAATTTTAGCTCGTCTTTTATATTTTTTTTCATCCAACATTGAGGAGAGGAATAAAAAAGAACATCCATAGAAGCTTATGATAGATTCAGTTCTATCACATATTACTTTAAGTGATTTGATATTGATAAATTTCTTCCATTTCATTAAGAAATAATTTTCTTGTACACAATTAAATAACCACCCATAAAATACAGAAGTTTTTTTCAAGTTCTGGTTGTGGTAGATAACATAAACATCCAGAGGTATTAATGTGGAGTTCTGAAGTTAAAATACAAATACCACATCCTGTCACATTTAAAAAATTTGCTTTAAGTTTTATTTATGCTGAAGTGAGATGATAAAGTCTAGTAGCCTTGTTAAAGGTCACTTGTAGAGTATAATTCTAGCTTGATTAGCTAAACATTTGCAAAAATGTATACCAGTGTAATGCTAATGTCACATGACAGATCACTTCATGCAAACTAAAAATTGTAATACCATTGGCAACTTTTTATCTAATTTAGAAAACCCATACCAGTGTGACATGATTTCATTGTATGTTGTACAATGAAAAGTTAATTTGTTTTATGCCTGTCCTTTTATTTGGAGGACAGTTACACTTGGTAGAAATCTTGAATGAGAACGAGAGCATAAGATCACCAAAATGTTTTTCTTATAAGTTAATCTCACCCAGCTCCCTATGTTAAATTTCACATTCTATGTTTGAAAACGAATCCATTAACTTTAGTGGACCTTGAACCAGGTCCTGAGGCTAAGTACAGACAGTGAAAAAGCCTGAGGCTGAATCAGTTCAGTCTTTACAGGTTAGTGTAAACTGCAGAAATTAAATTGAAACAGAAATGACCAGACATTTACCTTTGACTCAGGAAATGCAGCCACATGCCTGCAGTGGCTGAGGCCAGAAGTTGAGGGGTGCTGGAGCACAGCTGTCTGGCTGAGAGTTCACTTCCTCTTCCTGTTGTCTCCAAGGTCTCTGGGATTTGCAGTCCAGACTTATGGCAGCAGGACTCTGCAGGTTGCTCATTGTTTCCTCTTCCTGCTTCCAGGTGCCTTTGGGATTTGTAGTCCTCAGTCATAGCCAGCAGTAAGTTTGAACAGGGGAAGGGGTGTTTAACTCCCTTCTCCGGCCCCAGACCTCAGCTGGGGTTTGCCGGGGGGGGTAGTTGTCTCCCCACTCCTGCTCCCCCTCCTTGTCAGCCAGCTCTCACTGCTCCAGCTAGGGGGAAAAGGGGTGGGGCCAGCTCTGTTCTCTGGAGCAGACAGTACAGTACAGTATAGCCCAGCTCAGCCCAGGGCTACAAAATGCTGGGGGAGTCTGATTTAACTTGAACCAGGAAGAGGTCTGGGACAGAAGTTCCATAAACCAGTTTGATCCAAATCAGTTAAGTCTAATACTACATTCAGCCAGGTTAATCTTAAATCAGTTTCAGCCATTTTGAAACCAGTTTATGTGCACTGAGATTCTGTTCTGTTACAGGTTTAAACCAGTTTCTGATCACTTAAACTGGTTTGTGTGTAACTTCTGTCAGCCTTAAAGAAGGAAAAGGGCATATAGGGGGAAGGCAGAGAGGAAAAATCTGGGAACTACAGTAACTCTGATAGGTGTTGTAGTTTACTAGCATTGTACACATTAAAGAGATCACAGATTAAAACAAATGTAGATCTTTTTTCAGTAATTTAGCTATTAGGAAACCTGTTGTGAAAAACACATTCAGTTTTCTACAGATTTTTTTAGTTGAACTAGAATTCTAATTGATGGATTCTGTACAGTTTTCACATTTAATATAATTTTTGGATGCAAGAGTTTTATAAAATAAAGAGCGTTCTGGATTGTATAACTTTGAAATTTAGTAGTTTATAATGGAGTATGTGGTAGATTTAATTGCCTAAAATTTAAATGGGCTGTTTAGATGACATTTTTTTTCTGTTTACAAAGAGCCATGGGCACATGTATACACTCTTTTAAAAAAAAATAGCTTCCATTTCCCAGCATTTTGGAATACCACAATACGTCCATATCATGATTATCCTCTTCAGTGATCCATAACGTGATGCCAACTTGCATTAGTCTTATTGTCACCTTATATACCAAAGCCTTTTTTGACCAAAGCACTTAAGCGTGTGTTTGAGTGTTTTGCTGGATTGAAGCCTAAATTACTGAGGATGTAGGAATGCAGTAGACGGTATTAAAATTTGACGAAGCCTCAATTCAACACGTGTTCAGTTTCATGCATATGAATTATCTCCCCTGAGCTCAAAGATCCAATGCACTTGCATAAGTGTTTACAGAGTTGGAGCCTAAAAAGTGAAAACTTTTGCTGATTGAAAACCTATAAGTACTAATCACTAATGTTGGAAATTCAGAAAACAAACAAACATGGTTCCTGAAGTTATTTAGCACTGTAAATAGTTCTGAAAGGGCTATGCAAAGCTCTTCTTGGTTCACTACATATACATAAAAACCAGCAGCACCTAGTGTGTGATACCTGGCATCAAATGTTCCTCAGTGACTAATAATAATTAATGAATTTAAAAAAAAATCTAAATTTATCTTTTTTGACAATAATAATAAATATAATAGCAACTGAACAACAACAGCAAAACCTTATAAAGAAAAAATATTAAAAATCACAATATATACATTAACACATTAGATTACTCCTTGGTAGCACATACACTACTAACCAGTTTCACTATCCCTAATATACCTTGTATTCTGAGTCTGGTGAGCAGTGGATTGGATCCACCTTCTCTGGAGCCTCTGGATGGATCCAGCATGCTTGTGTCACTTTCCTCCCAGCTAGTGCTCAGAGCAGGATGCAACCCTCACCAGGCTTCCACTCCCCCTGCTCCCCCCTCCAAATGCTGCTCAAGGGGTGGGAAGTGTTGCTAGATTCCGGCCCCTGGCTAGCACTTTAAGGCAAAAGGTTGGGGGGTGGGGAAGGAGGGAGGGAGGACTGCTTGTGTAGACTGCATGCATTTGTTGGTGACACTGAGCTTTTCAATCTCTCTCTCCCTGCTTCTTCATACTGCCTACAGCAAACTGACAAGCACTGCATTGGTTCATTGCATTGACCTGGTTCATTGCAAACTAGGTCATTTCTCACACCTCTTTCTGTCCCCTGTTGAAACCTGACAGCAAGCCAGCAGGGGGGGTATCAGAACACAAAGCTTATAAGATCATCAAGAAAACAAAGCCTCTCTCTCATAAGTTCAAGCTGTTTTTAAATAGCTTTTTGCAAAGCCTTAATGGAAGAAGGGAGGGACATTACCAGCTGACTTGTTGATTAGCTCCAAAGAGCCCTAAGCTGACACTGCTCTGTCTGTCTTTGTTTCAGTGAAATTGGAGACACACACACATAGACACCACTCAGCATTAGCTAGCATGGGGGTGGCAATGCTGTGACCAGATGTTGGCTGGGGTCTATGCCGCTGGAATTCATGCTGTGGGAGTGGTGGGGGATCCCTGCTTGAGCAGCAAGCTGTGATGGGGGGTGGAGCAATGGGAAGCCAGGCAGATGCTGCTTTCTCCCAGTTGCAGTCTCTGCCTCCTTCTCAACCAGCTGGAGCTTCAGGTAGGGAGGAGAGGGGTGGGGCCAGCCTTACTGTCTGGAGCAGACAGCCCAGCCCAGCCCAGCCCAGGGCTGAAAAGCATGCTGGGGGACTCGGATTTAACTGTTGTGTGGCCATCCCGTTACTCACCTACACATTCATGCCCCATGTCTGTCTGTTTTTGGTGTGTACATTTCTTTGGACAACCACAGACAGTATTAGACAATTTATTTTTAGTCCTATATAGTGGGCTTGGGAATGTTAGGCCTGGGACTTTATTGGAGAGGTGTAGCTTCCTTTGGGATTACTACTGTTGACAAATACAATACGCATTCTTTAAGAGGAATAACTAATGCTAAATGTTTGCTGGTAGGCATGCTAACATCCAAATAAATGACAGTATTGCTGAGCTGAATAGTTAAGCTTCTGCTTACAAAAGTTCAGAAAGAGATATATGAATACAGCAAAAAAGAGAAAAATACATGAATGCTAAAGCAGTGTTACTACACTGCTTTGTGAATTGTTTACTACAGTTGGGTATTCTAGGTATTGTTCTAGTTGCCTGTGATCTTTTAGTTAGTTTCCTTAGTGTATGTGAGTTAACAATTTTTAACAATATGTAACAGATTTTACAAATACTGAATAGATTATTGCTAAAACCCTTTAAAAACATCTAAAAGATTATCCATGTTGTATATTAAAAATAATTAGCTTTGTATTTAAAAGCTCTTAATTAAACGGACTGGTTAGATGCATTATTCCGCTGACAAACTTATTTAGGAATGCTTGTCCATGTTCATACAACATGTTGGGGTTCACAGATAAACCCTGGATTCAAATATTTACTTCAGTTTCAGTGATAGCTTCTTTACCTGATCTTGGCAGGTTTCTTGGTCACATTCCTGACTACAACTGGTTTTACTTTGAGGGGATAGTTGTTTGGAAACCACATAAATAACAAATGTAGTAAAAAAGAAAGATACGTGCATAAATTATCCATTGTAATATGTGTGACACATTATAATCTGCCTAACATCTGACTCCTCAGGTACCTCTCCACTATTTTACCGGCTACATTCATTCCCCTCCCCCTCCTCCCTACACCAACCTGTTTCTCACCCACTGACACCTCAATTTACATCTTCATTGACTGGCTTTCTTGCATGCATACCAGGCTCTGGCTTTTTTACTATTCATTCCATCCTGGAAGAGCACTGACCAACTGCACATGCTTCCTCTGCCTGATGAAGGGTATTTGTACCTGAAAACTTGCAAAGAATTTTTCCAACTATTTGGGTTAGCTTAATAAAAGATATTAGATTTACCCAAATAACTTTGTCTGCCTATGTCCTTAGACCAACACGGCTACAACCTGTATCATTGTAACACCACATTTTTCTTTAAAAGATACCAGTACAGGGTCCTTGTTTTAGACTAACCTTAATTAAGAATAAAATTAACTTTAGATGACATATTTTCTATGGCTGAGTGAAACAGCACCATTTAATTTTAATTTCTGTTTCACAGTTTTGAAGGGACAGCATTTTGCTTTGTCATTTTGTTTAATTTCGAAGCACTGTTCTGTTTCATTTTGTCGAAATGGTTTTGACATTTTGCCCATAGGCTATAATGGGGAATCATGAAAATGCCTAGAAAGTTGTCATTTCTTACCTGATTCAGATGAGAATTGCAGGGCTGGAAGCCCCTTCTGAGGGTATGAAGCCTACCAAGTTTTAAGGAGATCGGTTCCAGGGGTTTCTAGGAAACTGCACCTCAAGTTGCTGAAAGCAAAACCCATGTCACTTGCCAGCAGCGGCAGCCTTCTGTCATCCTGCATGCAGATCTGGGGGCCTGCACCCCCGGGAGGGCTCTGGGGTTGTGCCGGACTCCTCCCTGGGGTTCAGGCTGCTGGATCTGTGCTTGGGATGGCAGGAGGCTGCTGCTGCTGCCTTGGACCAGCTCTGGGTGCAGCCTGCGTCCAGAGGCCAGGAAGACTGGTGCCGCCTCTGGCCCCAGGCAGCAGCAGCAGCTTCCTGTCATCCTGCACGCAGATCTGATTAATCAGCTATTAGATAAGAGTAGAGGTGCACTGATACATCGATCCCATATTGGATCAGCACCAATATAGGGAAAACTGACAGTATTGGAAATTGTTTTTTTTTGCCTGATGTGGCTGATAATGTGACCGATAAATGCCCTGTGCATGCGCATAGCCACAGCATGTATTTGGCCAGGAGTGCAGCCTGGTAACTTGCAGAGCAGCATCTGGCTGGTAAGTCTGGTGTGGGGAAGGGGTGGAGAGAGGGAAGAGGGTTGGGGGTGCAGATCAAGGGCCCTATGGTGAGGGGCAGTGGGGCAGGGGTAGGTGCTGCTCAGCAGGGCCAGGGTGTGGGATGGAGCCACAGCTCTTCTGGGGGACATGGGGAGCGGAGGGAGGAGGCTCCTGCCATTGTGTGTGCCCCTGGATCTATGCATGGGGTGAGGTTGGGCTGCTGCTGTGGGCTGGGGCTGGAGTCTGCACTGGGTTCTTCCTGGCAGGGGTGTTGGGCTGGGCTGTGCTAGGGGTGGGGGGCGGCAGCACTGGGAGGTGGGGCTATGTGGGGACTACAGTGAATTTTGGGGTAGCTGCAGCCCCCTCCTCCCCCCCCC
>NW_005842029.1:817273-826150 GCF_000455745.1 Alligator sinensis | reverse complement strand
GGCCGTGCGGGTCCGGTGGCACATGTCCCCCATGCCCTCCTGGGGTGTGCACAGTGGTAGGATCCACACCTCCTCCTTGCAGCTCCATCCCATGCCCCACCCTTCCGTGTCCTGGCTGAGTAGTACTTGCCCCAGCCCCACTCCCTCCCTCACTGCGGGGGCCTCGATCTGCCCCCCTCACATCCCTTCCCTCCCCTCACACCAGACTTACCAGCCCCATGCTGGTCTCCAAACTGCCTGGCTGCATATCGGAATTGGATTGTTATCGGTTGATGTGACTTCTTAAAAAGTCTACATCAGTATTGGCTGAAAAAATCTGTATTGGTGCACCCATAGATAAAAATGCCAAAAAGCCCTGCTGAAGCGCCCAGTCTATACAGACATTGGGTGAGCTGGATCCAACTAATGCAGTGCCTCTTCTGGGCATGTGCTGCGCTCAGTGCAGGGGCACACCAAGCTTAAAGTGCTGGGTTTGGGTTTATTTTCATGTCTGTAAGCAGGCTGAATGTTTGTTCAGATGTCTCTGGATAAGTTTGTTTCCTGGTAAAAAAACAAACAAAAAAACTCAAAACAGAACAAAACAAACAAAAGAAAAACCCAGGACAGCTCTCCCAGATGATTTTGAATGTGTGTACACAGCCTTAAATGAGCAACCATTATTCAATATTCCATTTTATTTTTGCCATTCATTGACTTAGTGTATGAACATCATTCAAACTCTGCAATGAATACAGAATTATTCATTTCCACAAGGATGTTTCAGTGGTGCTCTCACTGTAGTGTCTGAATGCTTACAAATATTTATTTTATGATATCGCTGTGACAGTAGGTGTCATTATAATCCCCAGTTGACGTATGAGGAACAGAGGCACAAAGGTATGAAGGCCAAAATTGTAGAAGCTGAGACATGTTGGGCCTGTTTTTGAGATTGTTCATCATTTTTATAGCCTTTCATATATTTAAACACAGCTCCCCTGTCTTCATTTGCAGCTATGGGTGCTTAGTACTTTTATACGTTTGCTCCAAGTGCTTCAAGTTGGGCACCAAAAAAATGAGGAACACCTCAATTAGAGGCCAATGGTGAATATTTTGGTTTTATGTGGCTTACCCAGGACCACAGACCAATTCCATGACAGTCAGGAAAATCATTTGATCCTCTATAATGGCATTCATCAGCTTGAGCCACAAAATATTTTTCCCCCCTCCAGTTATTGCCTGCTTCATTGTCTTTGGGCACAAAAGGAATTTAAGGTTGTTATTTGAAGAAAAACATTCTTTATAATTATATCCCTGAAACAGTATAGGGCAATAAGTCATTAAAATGTTTTAATATTTTAGGATCTTTGAGAAGTCAGTTACATTCTCTAACTGTACTTACTGTTGTTTACAGTATTTTTAACTTTTTTTGTATAAAATACTATTAATAATATGCTACTATGGAATACAAGGAAGGAGTACTCGGGTAAGGAAGCGATTCTTTTAACTTTTGCACCATTGTACTTGGCCTTGATAAGGCTGCAGCTGGAGTACTTTGTCCAGTTTTGGGCTCCACAATTCAAAAAGGATGTGGAGAAGTTTGAGAGAGTGCAGAGGAAAGCCACCCACATGATCAGAGGTCAGGAAAACAGACCTTACAATGAGAGGCTGAGAGCTATGGGACTCTTCAGCCTGGAAAAGCGCAGGCTCAGGGGTGATCTGGTGGCCACCTATAAGTTTATCGGGGTGCTCATCAGGATCTGGGGGAACGTCTGTTCACCAGAGCATCCCAAGGGACGACAAGATCGAACGGTCACAAACTCCTCCATGACCATTTCAGGCTGGACATAAGGAGGAACTTTTTTACTGTCTGAGCCCCAAAGGTTTGGAATAGCCTGCTGCCGGAGATGGTTCAAGCACCTACTTTGAACGCCTTCAAGGGACATTTTGATGTTTATCTTGCTGGGATCCTATGACCCCTGCTGACTTCTTGCCCTTTGGGCAGGGGGTTGGACTTGATGATCTTCCGAAGTCCCTTCCAGCCCTAAAGTCTATGAATCTTTCAGACTTGATGTCAAACATTTACTAAGGCTACTTGTGTCTTTTCTTTCTCCATTCCAGTCAGCAAATATGATCAGTAATCATGATGGCAATCTCTATACTTTCTGCTACAGGGTCAAGAAACGAATGCCCCTTATGGTGCTTTAATGAAAAATAAATATTGAGCAGCTAAGATGATTTAACTTTTTGTTGTATATTTTTTTAAGTTATTTGAAGAGGAAGAGTACAAATTATTTTTCTACTAGAACATGAGTGGTACCACTTATTACATAAGTATCCTCAAGCATTCCAATGAAGGCTTTTTGGATCTGTTCTGTGACCTGTATATGGGCTATTTATCCTTCTTCTTGCATGCAGTAGAGCTTGCGTGTTCTAATCTTCATTTATCTAGGCTCTGCCAAATTGCCTCCTCTTTTATGCCAATCTATCTTCTTTTCTTGGTGTATAATCCACATCCTGATGTATTAAAAGAGCTGAAGGAAAAAAAATGTGCCATCTGCATTAGTATTTTGCTTATGAATCATATTCTGCAGCATCCTGATTACATTTACAGTAAGAACTTGTAAATATTGTACTGCTATATAGTATTGTATATGCTTATTTCTGTACATGTTGAAATGTGTGTCAGAGTACACAGAAAGGAAAGATGTGGTAATTAAAAAAAATGTGTATACCAGAGGCTTGTTCATTTGTCTCTCTCACATCCAAGTATATAAGGAGATGACACATTGATTCAGATTAAATACATCTGATTTATTCAGCTTCCTTTCATGTGGAAGCAGAGGCTAGACGTCTGAGAGCAGGGCGGTGACTGCTTGCAGAGCAGCCAAACACCTTCTCTGTTTTCAGAGGAATAGCTAAATTTACCCCTGGTTTGGGATGTGATCCTCCACCATCAACCATAAGCTATGAGAATTCTATTGCCTACAGTTGCCATTTGGTCTTGGGTAGCAGCTTGTTTTGATTGCATGCTCAGATATCAAGTACTGATGTATCCTGACAGCAATAAAGCAGAGACTTTTCTTTCTACAGTACTTCAATAATATTTAGTTTCAAGACTCTTTTCTAGCTGAAAGTTACTGTATTTGATTAAATGTATTTGCATAGGTGACTTGGTAAGCTACAGGTGTAGGATAGGGATCAGAGAGTTTGCTCCAAACAGGTATCAGACATTGCTTAGAATGCAAGACTGTTCTGAGAGGGAGGTGGGGAGAGAGAGAAGTGAGACACCATTTTCTCTGTATTGAAAGGATTAGAGAGATATAAAAAAGAAGAAAAAAAAGTTTGCTAGCTAGTCTCTAGGTACAATTTAAATTAGCAGAGAGATGTCAGGTTTTTTCCACCTCCTGCTCTATGAGAAAAATATTTATGAGGAAAAAAAGTAAAACTTTTTCATGAACTAAAATTCAGGGTAAATGAGGCTGCAGTGTGTGAGTGGACCAGAGGGAGAAATGGAGTATGGTAGGGGGAAACTATTTACTCTTCCAGTTAGTGTCTGAGCTGACAGACGACCTGCTTTTAAAATGAATTGTTCACAATTTATGGGAAGCTAATCATGGAGATACTTTTTGAAAGTCTCCCATCATTGGCTGAAAAGGAAACCTCATTCATTGTTGAATGGGAATTCTGCCCAGTAGAAGGTGAGCTCCCAAGTAAAGCTTTGGATTTGCATCCCCAAATCTTGAGGAAATGTAACTCCCCATTCTGTAACTCTCATTCTGCTTTAATCGTTATAATTCTTTTTCCAGTGTTCAGTCCAATTTTGATTTGAATCTATCACACAGGACAGTTCCCATCACTTTTTTCTTGGAATAGAATAATCCAGTCTAATAGACCTTGCTGTCTTGTTTCCCTTCTCTTTTCTGTTTTTACCTTTTAAATGAAATGAAATAATTTAAGTCTAGCTGCTGTGTTTTGCATGCTTGAAGAGTTGCTGTTTACCTAATGGAACAGTTTCCTGCAAAGCAATCAAGAAACTATTCAGCTTTGGAGGTCAGTTCTGCTTTCTTCTTTTAATCTTTTGGCAGATGTACTCACACAATCCAGGTGGTGGGAAAATTGAGATGGATATCTGGAAATGCCAATTTAAGAAGAGAAGACACATTTTTAATCCAGTCTGGGATGTGTAATCACTGCCTGCGAATCAGTAGTGTCAGTCTAACAACTGTACCATAAAAAGAAAAGGATGCAATTAAAAGGACTGAAGTGCCAAAATGCAAGTGCAAATTATGAGATGAACCTCGTCCTTTGAACCAAAATAATTATACCTGAAATTAATCGTCTGCCAGCCATTAGTATGTTTCTCAATTATAACATCATTACATTCCCATTTGCATAAGGGATATAATATTGTTTTTGTACAGATATTATTATTGAAGACCATTATCCAAGTAAAATTTCAGCCACGTTTACTAATCAGTAGCAGAAATTCACACAGATCCCAAACCAAACTTTTGATGTTCAAATTTGAAGCGATAATAAAAGCCAAAATAAATATTTGCTATGTAGAGATGAAGAATCTCTACATAGCAAATCCTGTAGAGATGAAGAATCTAACATTTGGTAGTCTTTCCCCGTAGTTAATAACCCTTGCTGTTTTAAAAATTGCCTTGCCTTTAACTACCAGCTGCTAGTTCTGGTTTTCTTCACTAAACTAAAGAGCTCATTAGTGCCCAAAGTTTTATCCCTGAGAAGGTATTTGTAATTGTCACCTCTAAATCTGCTTTTTTTTTTTTAAGTTTGCATTGGTACCAAATGATCCAGATTTTGTTCTGTAAGACTTTCCTTATTTACTTACTCTTCTGTCAATCTTTGTTTCATTCCAAATTGTATCAGAAGTGATTTTGTATTTATTTACAGAACATTGAAGAAAATGATGAATAATGTTGGGCTTAATACCAAACCCTATGGAAGTCTATGAATTCATCCTTTCACTGATGATTCCTCAAGGATTACTATTTTTTTAACCATTTCTTAACCTATTTCTGTTGCTCTGGATTGATAATGTGTATTGCTAACTTTTTTTGATGCAGTGTTAAGGCAAATGCCTTACAAAAGTCTAAGCATGTTCAGAGACATAAGAGGACAGCAGCAACATGCAGGGGCAGTGGCAACATCTTGTGGCTAGAGCCACCAGTGCAGACATAGAGCTGGGCAGAATTTATTTTTTGCCCCTTTCTCTCCTGCCCAGGCTGCTACCCCAGCTGATCAACCTTAGTTACGTTACTGAGTACATTATATTGGAGTTACTTTTATCAAACTTAAAATTTCAGCAGATCATCAATTCAGACTTGTTTGACAAGACTTTCATAAAGTCGTTTTGGCTAGCATTAATTATTAAAGCTGATTGGAAAATTTACAAATGCAAACTTGTTCTTCAGAAAATGATGATGTGTTGAAAGTGACATGTTTCATGGCGCATGCTGATTTTTGACACAGTTCTGAAGAGACATGTCAGTATTCTGCTTCCTTCCTGGCTCAGTAGAGTTTGCCCTCGGGGAATTTAGGAGCCAGGACTCTCCAGGCTACCAAGTACCTTAGATGATCAAGTTGCAAGCTATTGAGGAGTTGAAGCTGCCAAGTTCTATGGAAGCCTGAGTGCTTCAGAAAGGACAATGTTGGAGATGACACCAGGACTTTCAGCAGTTGAACAAAATATTACAGACTTCTACCTGTGTGGAAAGTTTCGAGGTTTCAGATTTTAATTATAATTTGGATAATTTATTTTCTAAATACTCATTTTTTCATAGAACAGGAAGTCTGTTTGCTGGCTATGTCTATTAATAATGATCCTATCCTTTTAATTCTCCATCAAAATGGATTATTTTATTTTTATGTTATTTTGCCAGTAGTGATGGTAGGGCAACTGTCTTATGCTTAACCAGGTCATTGCATTTGATTTATTTTTAAAATTATTGGGAAAATGCCAGCTCTTTTCCAACCTTCTGGACTGTCGCTGGTAGTCTAGAGTTTACTAAAAATGAACACCTGCAGGGTGGAAATATCCTTTGCCAGCCTGTTTATGATTGTTTGGTGCACATTATCTGGAATTGATGATTTTTTAAAAAGTTTGTTCGTAGAGGGTGTTAACAACCATGTACTTTGATTCCTAATAAATTGGAAAATACTTCATTATCCTCGTGTGATAAGAGTACATCATCATTCTTCCTCTGATTTTAGAATAGAAATATTTATTAAACACTTCTATCTATCTTTTGTATCGTTATTAACAATTTTACCATCTCTACCTGTTTAGATAGTAACGTCTCTACCTAGTAAGAGTCTTGTATCTTTTATTTTTATATCTATTTCCTAACTCATGGTATGTATTAGGGCTGCGTGAAGCTTCAGTTGCTGACTCAGTTCGGTGGAGATTCGACCCAATTCGGCGGCTGAATCTCTGAGTCAGAATCAAATCAGGAGACCCTTTAATCTCGCTGAGTTGAATCAGAACCCTCCGAATCAATTTGGAGAGATTTGGAAAGATTTGATG
Organism: Alligator sinensis; assembly: GCF_000455745.1. Classification (NCBI taxonomy): domain Eukaryota; kingdom Metazoa; phylum Chordata; order Crocodylia; family Alligatoridae; genus Alligator; species Alligator sinensis. Next base: position 819,621 of record NW_005842029.1, on the reverse strand, counting down.
ATTTGGACATAGATACAGCTTTAAATGTTTTTTCTACATACCTGAAGGTACCAGGAGGCTAATAAATGCTGAGATACTGGGGCAGATGGAGTGTCCCACGGGATCGCAGGGGGGTGGTCCTCAGTGCGCTTGGTAGTGGACCAGAAGTACTTCCAGGTCCACCGGGGAGCATGCCGGGGGGGGGCCCTGCAGCCCCTCCCCCGCTTGGCGACTGGTGCCTCCTGGCTCTGGGGTGGGGGAGTACCTGGGGTCTCCCGTGGCCAACTGTCGAGCCAGGAGGGGTGCAGGGGCTTGTTCCCTGTGCAGTTGGCAGTGGACCAGAATTACTTCTGGTCCTCTTGCAGGTTCACTGCCGAGCGCGTGAACGGCACCCCCTGGCACTCCTGTGGGATGCTCCATCCGCCCCAGCATTGCAGCATTCATGAGCCATGCCTGCTACCTCGAGGTATATAGAAAAAACATTTAAAGCTGTGTCTATAGCCGAATTGTTGATTCTCTGAATCAGCATCAAATCTTCAGAATTGGATTTGGCCAAATCGAATCAGGACAGCGATCTGAGTCAAATTGAATCACTGTCCCTGATTCAGGCTGAATCCGAATCTGAATCAAATGCAGCCTGTTTTGCACACCCCTATTGTTACAAGTTGGATGGATTTTTAGGCAAAATTGCTAACCTTCTTGATTGTGGAATTGTGGAGGTTTTGGTTATCTCAAAGGAATTTAGATACCCAACTCCCATTGATTTCAGTGAGAATTAGAGGCCTTGCATACCTTTGAGGTATCTACTAGACACAAGCATATTTATTATGCAATTTGATGAGCCAAAAGCCTTATTACTTGTAATGTATTTTCATACATTTTGGGGTTTGGAGAGTTTTTTTCCCTATGTTAATCAACTGATGATGATAAATGATGATGTCTTAAGAAGTATTTTGGCACGTTAACTATTTTCAATTAGTTTCAGAATTCGTTTTTGAAAGTTAAATAACAGATACAGATACTCTGTTATCCTCTTCTTGTCTCTGGTAAAAATAACTTTTCATTCCTTTTATGTGCCTGAGGTAAATACATAGCTTAGGGAAAAGAGTAAGCTAAATTATATTCTTTCCTGTGCACTATCAATATTATAATGAATAAGTTTTGAACAGCATTATCAATTTACATCTGTGCCAGCTCTTTGAAAATGAAGAAGTGGCAGTATACAGCGGCAGCACCTTGATGGTGAGAGGCAATGAACCAATCAAAAAGCCTTGTGACTTTTAATGATAGGGCTGACCATAACAAAAATATTATTTTACCAAAATAATTTGTGCATATTTATTCTGGAAATCACTTGACAGCAATCAGTATACACTCTTGTTATACCATTATACACATTTTTTTTTTAAGAGAACACTCTAAAAACTGATTAATGGTGGGTCATGATGACTCCCTTTCACCTGGATTCTACCAGGTGATATATTTACTCTTTAGTAAAGTTACTCCCAGAATTATTATTTATATATTTATTTAATCTGCAACTCACATTTCCTTTGCTGCAATGTAAGGCTGCAGAGAAAAGGCTATCTCTCTCCCTATATTTGCTCCTCAGGTATTTGAAGCCCCTTCAGGTATTTGAAGCCCCGCTACTCCACACCATTTTCTCTTCTCCAGACTAAATGACCCTAGTTCTTTCCTCACAAGTTGCATCTCCCAGGACTAATAGGCTCACATTTGCGAGAGCCCGGCAGGAAAAATTATGCTGAGGGAAAACCAGCACGGGTTCGTAGTAGGTAGATCATGCCTGACTAATCTAGTCTCTTTTTATGACCAGGTTACAAAACACCTGGATGCAGGAGTAGGGGTTGACGTCATTTACTTAGACTTCAGGAAGGCCTTCGATATGGTATCCCACCCCATACTGGTGAACAAGTTAAGAGGCTGTGACTTGGATGACTACACAGTCCGGTGGGTGGCGAATTGGCTAGAGGGTTGCACCCAGAGAGTCATAGTGGATGGGTCGGTATCGACCTGGAAGGGAGTGGGTAGTGGGGTCCTGCAGGGCTCGGTCCTTGGACCGATACTCTTCAATGTCTTCATCAGCGACTTGGACGAGGGAGTGAAGTGTACTCTGTCCAAGTTTGTGGATGACACAAAACTGTGGGGAGAAGTGGACACACCGGAGGGCAAGGAACAAGTACAAGCAGACCTGGACAGGTTGGACATATGGGCACAAAACAACAGAATGCAATTCAACAAGGAGAAATGCAAAGTGCTGCACCTAGGGAGGAAAAATGTCCAGCACACCTACAGCCTAGGGAATGACCCGCTGGGTGGCACGGAAGCGGAAAGGGATCTTGGAGTCCTAG
>NW_005842029.1:814851-816829 GCF_000455745.1 Alligator sinensis | reverse complement strand
ATGATCTATTGAGGTCCCTTCCGACCCTAACATCTATGAATAATTTTTGTTGCTCTCTGTTGAAGTCTTTCCAATCTGTCCACATCTTCCTGGAAATCTGGGCCCCAAAACTGAACATAGTACTCCAGGTGAGGCCTCACCAGTGCTGAATAGAATGGAAGAATCACTTCCCTTGATTTACAGGTGACACTCATCTTAATACAACCCAGTTTGCTGTTGACTTTTTTTGCAATAAGAGCACACTGTTGACTCATTCAATTTACGGTCTGTAGTCATTCCCAGGTCTGTTTTAGTTCATCCTAAGTGCAAGACTTTGTAGTTGTCCTTGTTGAATTTCATCTGATTGATTGTGGAACATTTCTTCAGTCTGTTTACATCATTCTGGGCATGGCTACATGTGTGCTTTAATGCGCAGCAGCCTATTTTACTATGCCATAAAACATCACGCCAAAAATTGTGCTAAAACACAGTAAAAATAGGCTACTACACATTAAGTGTCATTTAAAAAGTATGTGTTTTTGCTGCTGTGCATTAGGGCAGCCTAATGTGCATTTATTTAGTACCTCATGTTAGAGGATGTTTATACACGTGCTGTGGGAGTGGGAGTGGGGCCTCTTTAATTAGAGCAGCTCCGAGAGCCTCTCTGATTAAAGTTCCTGGAGCGTCTCATGTATCAGTGTCCCTGTACTTCAAAATGGTGGCGGGGGTCAAATGAGCTTTAGATGAATCACCCCCATCACCATTTTGAAGCATAGGGACACTGATGTATGAGATGTGGGAGGCTGCTGGACCGCAGTAATTGCCACACTCCAGCAGATTTGATCAATCGAGTCTGCTTTGATGTGGAATTCCAGTGTATCGGAGAACCTTCCTGCTCATGTATAGACATCCATGGGTACTACATTTAATGCACAGTAGCAAAAGTGCATTAATGAATGTATAGATGCGCCCTCTGGGTCCTAGTCTGACTCTGGTCTGTGATTCTACCCAATTTGGTGTTGCCTGCAAATTCACTGAGTATGAATAACCCCATCCTGTAAATCATTAATGAGAATGTTAAATACTATCAAACCCATGTTAACAAAACAACATTTTTATTTGTTTTGTTTCCATTTTTTGGGTATAGTATATGTTTACAGTTTGCTTCTAAGTTGCCCTCTGTCATGATGTATATTTACTTAATATCCATATCTAAAGCCTAGGCTAGATATTTTTAGTTTTTTTTTTTTTATACATCTCACAAATTTATGTTTTTATATTAGTATGTGCATTTCAACATCCCCTCTTGTTATTGGTGGAATAGGAATTTCATCTACGTTTCTTATGATAAAGATGAAATCTCATCAAGCTCTTTTTCAGTGTCCAAAACAGAAAAAAATATTGCCATTTGTTTTCTGCACCATTACTGACAGTTTTTGTGATTTCTGTTTAGCAACATAATTATACCATTGCTAGGATATTTTTTTTAAATTCCTGATATAGTTTAAACATTTAAAAAATACTGCCTTAAATTTATAATCTTAATTTCAATGGATTTTTGAGCCTTTTAGTTTCACTCACTTTTTAAAATATTGTAATTGCTAATTTGTAAGTTGCTGGTGTCGCCTTCCCTTTTTTCATTTGTTATGTGCTGAAGAATACATATCCTCTTATATCTACAACCAGATCAGAGCAATAGAGCTATGATGCCTTTCATCTGTTGTATGAGAAACTACATATTAATGTTCACTGCTTTGCTGCTAATTGTTTTAGTAAAGGTATTCTGATTATTGATTGCCATAAGAAATGTTGGCATAGTTTAGAACAGCTGTGCTCCTGGGTTCATAGAATCATAGAAGTAGGGTCAGAAGGGACCTTGTAGATCTTCAAGTCCAACCCCCTGCCTGGGCAGGAAGAAAACTGGGCTCAAATGACCCCAGCCAGGTAGGCATCAAGCCGCTTCTTAAAGACCCCCAGGGTAGGAGCCAGCACCACTTCC
>NW_005842029.1:810365-813204 GCF_000455745.1 Alligator sinensis | reverse complement strand
ATTCCTGAATGTCCTTGGTGAGCCAGGGAGGCTTTTGGGCACTCTTGCCCCCCTTGCTTCTTGTTGGGATCGTCACCCCTTGGGCCCTGAGTATCGTCTCCTTAAGGAATGACCACTCATCTTGGGCACTGAGTTAGCAAGCTGCAAGTTTTAAGTCCTCCTCTTCTTCCCAAATGTCAGGTCATGCTTGCCCTCGGGAGAGAAGGAGGTGGGGAGATACAACTCCTTCTTTTTGCCAAGACTCAGCTGTTTGCTTGGTGCCATAACCTTGTATCATATCCCAGGGCAGATCCATAGGGGTGCAGTGGTGCAGCTGGACATCCCTTTTGGATCTTGTCACGGGAATAGCAGCCAAGAACTTTAGTCCCCAAAGCAGGTAAGAATCCGCACCCCGCCCTTTCCTTCCTTTCTGTGCTCAGGGGCACCTCCCTACCACCCATTCCTCTCTTCCCCCCACACAACCGCTGCCTCTGTCCCCCTTGCCTGTGGCGACCTGGGCAAGGAAGGAATTCCAGAGCCACTCTTGTTTTTCTTCTGTCCACCATGTGTTCCCCATCAGCTTGGGAGCTGGCTCAGTGACGGGGAACCTATCTATCGCTGCTGCCACCACTGCGATTGTCCCCAGTTGAGCTCAGCTTCCTGCATAGCTCAGCTGGAATGGGGCAAGAATAGCTCTGCAACTTCCCTGCCTCCAGGTCAGCTGGGAACAGTGGCAGCGATGGGCAGGGTTGGGTTGGGGGAGAGCAGGAGGGGAGGAGATGTGCTGCTGAGCATGGAGGATGTGGGAGAGGGAGCCAAGAGCTGGGAAGGGTAATATTTACCTAATTCAGGGATTAAAAAAAAACTTTCCTGGCTGCTGCTCCCATGGTGTGGTCTGCCCTCCCTGGTGGCAGGGGGAGGGGGAGTGGATAGTGCAGCCCACCTGCAGAACCAGTCACGGCTTCTGCAATCCTCGCTCCTCCCCCTTCCCTTTGACAAAATCCTGGATCCACCCAAGATCATATCTCATGCCTCTTAGGATGCAAAAAGCCCCATCTGCTCTCAACTATCTTTCAAAGTTACCCAACCTCCGGACATATCGCTAATGCAGTTACTAATGCATTATTAATAAAACAGTCTCATATGTTAAATGTAATTTCTGTTTAAAAAACCCACACATCATTTACTGAGTTCTATTAGATGTTCATATTTTAGTGGACATAGCAGTTTTAAAATTATTCAAAATCTTGCAGGATTCAGAACCTAAGTGATGTGGGCCACTGAGTCCATTCACCTGTGCTTTGCACTTACCCAAAGAGTCCTAACAGTCATCTACTCCAGCTCCTCACACATCACGGCCATAAAGCACATTATGAAAACAGTTCAAAAGTATTCTCCAACAGGCAAAAAAGGAGGAGAGGAAGGGTACTGTCCTTTCAGTGAGAGAGAAGAATTTTGCTAATATATGCTTAATGATCTAAAGAAGAGGGCCATACCTTGTGTTACAGAGATTGGAGATCTGTGATAAAGTAGAGTGGCTCTTTTGTGTGTCAGTTCTTTTAATATTCTGGCCTATCTATTAATTGGGCTGATCAGTTTCATGACAGTAATCAACATACATTTTGCTTCCATCTTACATATGTTAATTTCCACACCTGTGTCCTCATTCCCTATCATTCTTCTCAACTAAAGGCTATATTTGCATGCCCATCCTATATCTGAGTTCTTTAGTTCTTGAATTCAGTTGATCTGCCTAGTTTCCTTAATGTCTTCATGTTAGTCCTTCAGAACTTCTAAACCCTTCCATAGACCTGCTCTTGTCCATCTTACTTCTTAGACTAAAATGAATCAACAGGTAATCGCTTGATCCAAAATTATTTTCCGCAGTCTTTTATTAGGTGTTTGCTATTTGCCTAAGATGGCTTTGCCTCTTATTGGTACAGTGACCATTTGGTAGAGAAATTGAAACCTATCACACCTGGTGCATCTGTTGTCCAATCCATGTTAGGGAAATCATAGTCTTCCATTAATTATACACTTTTCTCTCGTACTAAATTCTCTCATGCCCTTATACAGATCTCTACCCTCTCTAAGTCTGAACGTGGAGTCTGTAACAAACTGAATATAAAAACTAGGTGTTCCAACATATGCCAAACCAGTAGTCTATAGGAAAATCCCTTTCAGCCTTTTTTATTCCTTCCTGGTGTGATTTTTTTTTTTCCCACCAAAACCAAGTCTATTTTGTCTAAGGCTTTATTATAATTGATACTGGAAAACAACTTTTTTCTCACAATTTTACTCCAGCTTGCTGCTGGTACTGGCAAGGGGCACAGGGGCTTAGCTCTGAGCTTCAGAGGATGGGAACAGGAAGCTGGGGTGGAATTGGGCGGGGGGTTAGGCAGCTGCCTGGCAGCCAGAACAGCTCTCAGCCATGTGGAGATTTGGATGGGTCCCGATCTCCATGTGGCTGGTAAGCAGAGTCTCACTGAACCAGGACAGCTCTCCCTGCTCCCTGTGGCCCCCTGCTGCCTAGGTTGACCAGGAACAATTTGCTCCAGGTCAGCATCTAGACATGTAGTATGGCGCATTAGTTAATGAGCTATTTTTCTAGTACTTGTATGTACAGGTACTACAACACAGCACATTAGACTTATGTACTGTACAGTAATTGCTTTACATGTGTAGACAGTGATGCTTTACTGCGTATTAGATTAGTGTAATGTGCAGTAAAGTGTCTTGTGTAGAGACACCCCTTGAATAAAATTTTTTGTTTCTACAAAAATCTAAGCTTTTTTTAAGTAAGAGAGATCTTGGCTCTTTTACATACAGAAATGTGGGGATTTTGTAATTTCCATTCCTG
>NW_005842029.1:777414-810334 GCF_000455745.1 Alligator sinensis | reverse complement strand
TCCTGCTGGAGGCTGCCTTTTGTAGAAAACTGTACTAAATGTGTGATGCTTTTCTGTTTCTCTAAAGAAGTTCATTTCAGAGTATACAAACTAACCCAATCCTGCAGAGACATTAGCACATAAATAGCTTTAGCTGTGCAGGTATTTGGTTGAGTTCATTAGGATTTACATGCATGTGTAGATTTATTTAATAGCAGTAAGGTCAGAAACAAATGCTCAGTTGGAATCAACACATTTTTTCAATGTTGGAATATATGATATATTGAAATATATCTACTAATAATATGTTCTCGATATGCTGATCTCTATATGTTCCACCTGCTGATCATAATTGTATTTTTAGTTGTTAGCTTCAAGTGTATCTCTGCTTTATTTCCAAGATGGTTTCTGTACTACTTCTTTAAAATGTGATTTGGAGTCTTTCTGTGATCCTTATCTCTAGGAGATTCTTTTTTCTGTTTTTTCCCTGGTTCTGTTTGAAAGGTAGCCTAACTTTTTTTTCTCCATCAGTTTAAAATGTCTTACACATGCTGTGCTCTTTCAACCTTGAGTCTTGGCAAGTAACTCTGCACTATCCAATTTTTTATATTTTATTAATATCAGCATTGGAAGCTTGTTTTAGGACCACAAATTAGAAATATATTTTAAAGAACATAATTAAGTTTAAAAAAACATGCATCTCAACAAGTCGTTTCTCTGTGCATGCACAGTTTGTGTATGTGGAAGGGAAAGCAATGTCTTCTTGGTATCAGGTATTACAGAGTAAGAGGGAGTATGTGTGGAAGAAGACAGTGTTTTGATGGTTTTATACAGATGCAGCAGTGCTCTGTATGGGGTAAGGGAAGTTCTATGGGAGAGGATTAATTTAAGATGATTGCCAGATATAATGAACTGAGCACAGGAAAGTTGTCTGGCTAGGGAAGAAAAGACGTATTATCTGACTACCTTGGTGCAAAAGGAAAGAGTTAGTGAGAGGCAAATTGTAGGTAACATTTTTATAAGTACTTATCATTGACTTAACTTTTCTCCTATTGAAGTAAGTGGGAATTTTAGAGTTTACTTTTAATGGGAGTGGGATTTGGTAAATATTTGAGTGGCTTTTCAAAATCCCATCCTGTGATGAACAAATTAATAAAAGCTTATAGTAAATAGTCCCAAAGTTTAATAAATGAAAGCTGGCAACAGGGTTTCTAAAATGTTTTATTAGGAGAAATGCCAAAAACTTATTTCCAAACTTATTTCTTACATCTACTACACACATTCCACCATGTAGGATTCTATACTTATTACTGACAGAACAAGCATGCTCAGTTTATAGGGGTAGGGGAAGAGACAAGTGCAAATTCCTCTGGGGATCTGAGGACCAAATGACTTCAGTGGGTGCATCTACATGTTCACTAATGTGCTTGTGCTAATGTGCATTGAATTTAGTACCTCCATGGTGAGGTACTAGAAAAAGGGATGTTACCTTATTTTAATGCATATTATCAAAAGCGCACATTTTTCATGATGCTTTAATGTGCATTACAGCACATGTGTAGACACACCTAGTTATGCCTATTCCACCCCTTGTGAAGGCTTGTATAGTTAAACCCACAGGCATTATTTGGTTTGGTATCCTTATTAGTGCTGTTAGAAGAGAAGGACAGAACAAACTTGACTCTCAGATTCTACAAGGAGCTAGCAGGGCTAGGAAAATGTTTCTCTGTAGTGAATCTATTTGTAAACTGGGCCATTTGAACTTGATAGAGGTAGAATGTCAGCAAAAGCTCAGATACAAGCATGTCTTTTGAAGTGCCATTTATCAGGAGGAAGTTGCATTTTATACATGGGTTTCAGGGATCTGAATTTTAACATAGTTTTGCTGGTCCATCACAGTTTCTTTGATTTAGAAGGTAGAATCCAGAACATATTTATAAAGAAGCAAATTGAAAGTACAGAATACAAAAAAAATGCTAATTTAATATCCAGTTTGATTTTTCTGGGCTTTGAAAAGTGTTTATACATATTGTAAAACTGTTAGGTCAAAACAATGATTCAAGCAAAAATCAACTTAAAAAATAATAAAAGTGTATAATATATAGGTATGTGTAAGCTCATTCACTCTCTGTCACACAAAAATTAAACTACAGATTGGTATAAATATTTAAATATAGAAGTGCCCTAGGAATTAAAAGGTATGATAAATATATGAAAAGCTATTTATTTAAAATAAAACCTGAAGTATCAGAGGCGAATTCATTGGAGCAAAATATTAGTTTGTGTTGCAAAGCAATTAATTAGAAAGACTCCCTGTCGAGGGAACAAATATTTTCATGGCAGAGCGCCATTTTAGAAAACTGACTTTTTTCACATGTCCTGTCCAGTATTCTTAATTGACAAATTACATATGCAGTGTAGGTCATCTTACGTTTCATTTGGAGTTTCATATAAGTTTCAACTCTACAAAGAATAACACTTATAATTTTTCCAGTGTTTGTTTTCTTAAATCCCTGGCTAGATGTCCTAAGTAGAGAAGCAATGGGACTAGATGTGTCATCCCCACAATTGTGCATGCTGCCATGCCACGTGTGCATGGTAGGAGGTACGACCATGTGATTGAGCACCATGATCATTTGCTTCCCCTGCACTGGCAGCTAACAAGCTACCATAGTTGGGAAGCCTCATCAGTGGATGGGGCTCTAAGCCACTAAGATGTACTATGCATTTCCATGGCTGGGAGCCCTGTCAGCTGATCCAGAAGCCACCAGTGGATGAGACACCAGAACATGGGAGTACATGGTGCACACCCATGGCTGGGAGCCCCATTAGTTGATAGGGCTCTCAGCCATGGGGACATACCTCATGGCTGGGAGCACCAGCCTGGCAACACATTCAGTTAATGGCATGATAGAAACCAGCCAGAAAGTTATTACTGTAAAAGCTCTGTTATCCATGGGGAATGGGGGTGCTGGTTAATCAAATATGCCGGTTATCTGAGACTTATACTGGTGGAGAGATTTAGTGATAAAGTCACGATACAGCACAAACACAACGTGATCACAATGGTGGATGTTTATAATTGAGACTGCCGCTAGTGACGCCGCTTGGCGGTGTCTGGAAGCTTTTGTAAACAACAGATCTATGAGAAGTGCACAGCAGGATGCTGGATGGCTATTGGAATTTTTCCAGATATGTGAAGGAAGATTTATATTGCCGTCTATGATAGATGTCAGTTAATATAGAGCATTCTGGATGGTAAAGTACTGGATAACACAGATTTTACTGTACGTATTTTTAATGTAATAACTTTGTGGCTTATTCCTTGTGTTATCACACCATTAATTCCATCAATGTGTGTCTGGATAATAACTTAAAATTTGATTAATAGGTTAATCATGTCTTAAGTGTCACATGTAGCAAGGGCCTTAGTATAGTAAAACATAATGTAATATTTCACATGGTATGCTGCTACATCTACCACCTTAGTTTTTTTTGTTTTACATATTCAGCAACAGTAAAGCAACAGGGAAGAACCATGGAATCTCCCAAATTGGGCGAGTTAAAAAAACAAAAACCAGATTTTCTTTGGCCTCAGAAGGAAAGACTTAAAAAAAGAAAAAAAAAAGATGTGTGTTTTTTCTCATCAGTGGTCATGGCTTTTCTTGTGGCAGGGATACTATTTACTGGTCTCAGTTGAGTTTCTTAAGGAAAATAGTGAATTAGAGACAGGCAGTCATAGTGGAACCTGGGAAGTTACCAACAAGATTATTTTGCAATATTTTTTTTCAAATTAGGATTAACAACACATGAAATATTTGTAACTACATTGAAATTAATGTTTGTTTAACCCAATTATTAAAAACACTGTTATTAAAGTTTTTATTAAACACCTGGTTAAAGAATAGTGGGGCCTTCTGTTAAAACAATACTTATTAAAGAAATATTGCCATGAATAAGAAGAGAATATGATGAATATATACGTGGCTGAAAAGGAAGAGAATGAACAAAGTTATTTGTGCACCTAGTTACATGAGCTCTTTCTGCAATGAGTCTCTTAAATAAATATTTGATGGACAAAATAAAATTCAACTTAGTAATAAAAAAAGCTTACGGACAGGAAGACTCTGTGTACAAGAGCTCTAATGTACCCAAGAGAAGCTTAGGAGTAGGTGCTATTTAAAACAAATAAAAAGTCTATATTACAGTTTTAATTCAGATGTGTCAAATACTGTGAGCTAAGCAGAATAAACAAAGATAAAGGTAAGGTCAGTCACTAAAGGAATAAAGATGGGGTTCTTTACAAAGAGATCAGTTAATGCAAGAAAGTGATTTAGGCAACAACAGGGGGAAATCTAATATAAATACCTTAAACAGAAGCTTACAAACCTTGGGAAAAGATTTGTAGTATGACAGCTACTCAGTTAAATGAAAAAATAGGCCTGTCTTAGCTACTTGTTCCTCTCCTTATCTTCAGATTGTATAAAGGAAAAATATATGTGTGTTGCAGACATGGTATGTGGTTCAAATTTTCAACCAATTTTGGCAATTTGTGATGTTCAGTCAGTGAGAGATTGGAAGTTTGCCATCTGTCTGTTGTCTATGTCTAATAATTTGAATATTGTACTAATATAAAATAACTTTGGTGGGGAATATGTAAAAAAACCCCAGAAGAAATAAGAGGGGCAAATCTTAAATTCTGGATGTAGTACCCAATCTAGATTTGGGTAGAATGTAGGACATACAATAACCAGCGGAGTTTTAGAATTTGGCAAGTTGTAATTTAGCCTGTGCAGCTGGTCAGGTTGAAGTGTTGCCAAGTGTACACTAAAATTTTAGAAAACATCAGCTCAAATGTGCTAGCTAGTGCATTTTGAACCTTTTTCTCCCCAAGCAGGACAAACCAAGTGTCTTTGTAAAACTGTGAGCAGTTTTTCCTGCCATAGGTGAACAAATGTGATATGATTTTCTTGTCTAGAGAAGTGATATGGCTCTTTGTTGATCAGCCCAGTTCCATCACATGGGGCTCTCTCTGGGTCATGTGCAGCTCCTGGGACTCAAACACCACCAGGGGGAAGAAGCCCCATGTGATGGAGCCAGTGACCTTTCTCACTCCCTGCCACCACATGCAGCTCCTGGGACTTTGTCGGAAGTGCTGGGGAGCCCTGCATTTTGGAGCCAGGCTGGTTCTGCTCCCAGCTTCCAAGAGGAAACTGGGGAACTGTATGTGGTGGTAGAAAGTGGAGCCAGACCTCCGGCTCCATCGCGCAGGGCTCCCCACCGTGGTGGGTGCCGCACAGCTCTGGCTGGGTCCTGCGAGCTGCGTGCGAGATGCAGGGAGTCCCACATGATGAAGCCACCATGTGGCAAGAGCAGGAGCACAGTGTTGACTACCCCAGGTGGGAGTGGGTAGGGCTTGGCCCCATGTGGAGCATTGCAGGAGCAGCCCCAGGCTGGTTGAGGGGCAGTGGCTGGACTGCGGCTGCACCAGCATTGCCCTAGCAAGCTCTGCTGCATATTCCCCCTGCCCCGACTCCTGCCCTGGCTCCTGGCTAGCTGTGGGGACCTAACACATGGACAGCCTCCTACACACCCAACAGCCCCCAGAGCCATGCACCCAAAAGCCCTCCCCACCCCCACACGCCAGTCCACACGCACATCCACATCCCATACCCAGACATGCACATACCCACCCTTCACCCCACTCCCACACAATATACAAGAGTTAGACTTTATTTTAAGCTATTATGCAATTGCCTCTATATATACTACTAAAAAAACCCCATAAATCAGGAAAAAAAATGTTTTGAAATAAAATTAAAATAAGTTATAGTTGATGCTTGATTTTATTATATATCATTTGTTTTTTATCTATAATTTGTTAAAATGGTATCTTTTAAAAGATGTTGTGTGCAGCCCTTGACAGCTCTCCAAAATTTAAGTGGTCCTCCAGCCAAAATAATTGCCCACCCTTGAGGCAGGGCATTCCAGCACAAATTAGCAAGCACTCTTGAATCAGGTTAAGCAGCGCGTTTGGGGCTAAAATTAAAGGGTGCCTATAGATGAGCCTGGAGGCTGCTCCAACACACTGGAATTCCAGAGCATCGGAGCAGACTCAATTAATCTAGTCTGCTGAGCGTAACAATTGCTGTGCTCCAGCAGTCTCCTGTGTCTTACGTATCAGCTTCCCCATGCTTCAAAATCATGGTGGGAACACTTGAGCTAAAGCTCATCAAACTAACTTTAGTTCAAGTGCCTCGATGCCATTTTGAAGTGTGAGGTTGATGATGCACAAAACATGTCAGCGCTTTAATTAGAGGGGCTCTTGGAGCCCCTCTAATTAAAGTGCTGCTCTTACCCCGGGAGCACATAGAAAAGTGCCCAGTGGTATTAAGGGTTGTTAGTTATAGCCATGTTAGTCTAAGGACATAGGCAGACAGGGTTCTTTGGGTAAAGGTGATATCTTTTATTAGACCAACTAAATAGTTGGAAAAATTGTTCTTTGCAAACTTTTGGGCACAAACACCTGAAAGCTCACAAAGAACATTTTTTCCAACTATTTAGTTGGTCTAATAAAAGATATCACATCTCCCCAAATAACCTTGTCTATCAATGGTATTAAGCCAACAGCTAATGCTATCTGCATCATGTAAATTGTTGCCCACCTTACTCACAGGTGTCATAAGTGGTTTAAATCAGAAGTTGGCAACATATGGCCCATGGGCTGTCTCATGAAGTGATTATCATCTGCTCCCCATGAAGTGATTTCATCTGACCTGCAAGGCTGGGACATTGGTGGCAATTTGGCACCTAGTGGAAGTGAAACAGTGGTTGGGTGAGAGATGCAGTGGTGGTGAGACAAGTGGCTGCCAGGTTGGACGTGTGGCAGCAGCGGCAGGGTTGGAGGGGAGTGAGTTGTGCTAATTTGTTCTGCTGCTTCTAAAAAGTTTCCAACCCTTGGCTTATATGGGATGAATGATACTGAAACGTTCAAGACCTGACAGAGAATATGTGATTGCAGTGGTTGAGGGGAAGACTGTATGTAAGAGCAGCCTTTTGTTTCCTGATTGAATGTACATTAATGCCCTAGCTGCCTGGTTCATAATTGCAGTTTGTGTCTCCTCTGTCTTTTAGGCACTTATATCATGTTGGTTGCCATGGTATCTAGATGCTATATACCCCTTACATTTGAGTGGCTTTATTTGTTTCTATAAATGTTATGATCAAAGTGTGCCATAAATGACTATCATCTTTTGTGCTGTTGGTCCTGGAATGTTATCTTTTACACCATACAATGTTTCATATCTTTTACAAACAGCAGATATAACATAACAGGTAATTTCTGGATTTAGGCAAATAAAGCTTTATAATTGCTAACTGATACACTCCCACTGTTCTCTTGCAGCTTTGTGGGTTTCTGTGCAGATAAATGAAATACTAGATACATTGTAAATTAATTCTCAACAGTAATGGTATTGAAGAATGTCACTTGATGAATACTCAGTCTAGAATTTTCAGATTAGCCAACATTTTTCTGTTGCCATGCTTATTTAAAGTATGTGTATTTGCAGTTTTTGTTCATACTTTGCTGGACTTCAAAGGAAGGTTCCTTAAAGAAGCAAATGAAAAAAACCCTAGACTACTTCGTTGAGAAGAGAGGAAAAGCATCGGAATAAATGATACTTTACATGGAAAGTTTTTCTTCTTTGTTAGTGCAAATTGTTGGAGAATGGAAAGGGAGAAGAGGGGGAGGATTCTCCTTTCCTAAGGAGATCTCTACCTTCCCAAAACGAGGACAGCTTTGTAGGAAACGAGACATGAAATATGTATGCAATGAAGCAAACATTGGTGTGACTTGTTTAAACATTTGTCAAGCATGGGATTAGGAAGTTATGTAATGGCTTTCATATTACTTACTTCAGACAAAGATGGCAAATGATGTTTACTGTGGAATAAGATTTGGTTTTCCTTTCAGATAAATTAGAATAATTTATGCTTAAGAGCAAATACTTTAAAAGTAGCATATTGCACTTGCTTCCCAAATAGTAATATTACAGATGTTGGTTTATATGTCTAGGGAAATTAAATGCTTAATAGAAAAGAATGTTTGAATATATGATTATAAAGTAATAAAATGTTAAATGTAAGATTTTTCTGTATTTAGCATCATGTTATCATATTATATTTAACTCTACTTATCAGCGCACTTAAGCTTTACACAAAGTCAATGGATTTTGTTAATTGCTCAGGAATGGTTGGGGCATGAAAGTATGTCTTAAACTAGAAAAGGAGCACGTATTTCTAAAACATATTTTTTTGTACCAGCAGAGCATTTAAACTGATTTAGTGTGCATTTCAGAATGCTCTTAAGGTGATCATGTTATTTTCCCCAACATTTTGAGTAGAGGTGCACCAATATATTGGTTCAATATTGGATTAGCACTGATGTAAAGAAAACTGAGTGTATTGGAAATTGGCCCAGTGTGGCTAATAAATGCCCTGTGCGTGCAGCAGCCACAGTACAGTATGTAGGTGGAGAGGAGCACAGCCCAGCAGCTTGGAGAGCTGCGTCCAGCTTGTAAGTCTGTTGCGGTGGAAGGGAAAGGGGGAGGGGGAAGGGGAGCGGCATGGAGGGGGCAGATAAGGCCCTTGTGGTGAGGGAGGGAGTGGGGCAGGGTCTGGGGCTCGTCTGGGGGGCACAGGGAGGAGGGATGGCTCCTGCTGCTGCGCACATCCCGGGAGCACGTGGGGTCAAGGCGTGTGGCTTTGGATGTGCGGAGAGCGGGGCAGGCTGGGGTTGGGGTGGCGCCGGGCTCTTCCTGGTGGGGGTGGACAGTGGTGGTGGTGCTGGGATGGGGGTTAGGGTGCTATGGTGACCTTTGGGGTGGCTGTAGCCCCCCCCCGCCCCCACCAGCATCGCCACTGCCCACCCCAAGGGCAGCCTGGCCAAGCCCCGACTGGGAAGAGCCTGGCACAGCCCTGGCCCCAGCCCGCCCCATCCCATACAGATCCGGGAGCACACCCCCCATGCCTGCCAGGGTATGCGCAGCAGTGGGAGCTGTACTTCCCCTCATTGCTCCACCTGGATCAGCTGTGGTTCTGTCCTGCCCCACTCACTCCCTCTCTGCAAAGGCCTCAATCTGTCCCCCAGTGCCCCTTCCCTTCCCCTTCCCCTTCCCCCACAACAGACTTGCCAGCCAGACACTGCTCCTCAAAAATCCTGTCTCTTAACTACATTGTAGTTGTATATCAGAAATTGGATCGGTATAGGCTGATATGCCTTCTTGCCTTTATTCTCTAATTGTTTGGTGGTTGTGCAGATGTGACATGGAGTCATGTGAAAATGCCATTCATTTAGCAGCTAAATCCACTTTAAAGAATAAAATGTTCTGTTTCTCTTTGGGACTCATTTTATTTCTTCAATATAGCACCTATGGTATGTAAAACATTGATAAAAATGTTGTGCTTCTGGGTAATTAACCAATTGGCATATCCTGTAAGATGACAGATTTAAAGATGATGAATTCCTCCTTAACAGATACCTAAACAATATTGTAAACTAAAAGTAGATTGGATGCTTTTGTAACCCTTCTGCCAGTTGCTATCAGTAGTTGCAAGGCCCTGGCTGACATGCTATCCAGGGTTCTGCTCAAATAAATAATAAGGTTGGATCGACCCTTTCCTAAAACCTTGGCCCCTCCAGATTTTATCTCCTATATCACTGATTCTCAACAGGTATGTGGTGGCACCCTGGGATGCTGTGAGATCCTTTTAAGGGTGCCATGGGATGTTGTACTATATTAGTACTGTTAAGTATGCAAACACCTATGCATGATTCACAAGAGACCCAGAGATTTCAAATAGGAATCCATAGTATCAGAAACATTCTGAACTGTTATGGTCTTCCTGAGTTCTTTGCAACAGAAGAATTGTTCCATTAGTTTTCTGTAGTCAGAAAGTGAATGAATGTAAGAGCTGGCATTTTTCATTGAGTGCCTTGGGTCTGACTAAGAGTGCCATGAGTTTAAAAAGGTTGAGAACCATTGCTCTGCAGTTAAACTACAGCAGTGGGGTCAAACATATGACCTATGGAGCAGCTCTGTCCTGTCTGCTGAGCTACTAGCAGATCACTGAGCTTGGGGGTGTAGCTAGTGTTGGACATCTGGGGCCATATCATGGGGCCCTGGTACATGTGACTCTCAGCAGCAGGGGGATGAGTGGAGGTTGGGCAACAAAACCCTTGGTTTCTCAGCACTTGTCCCACTGCCACCATGGCAGCCACTATTGCTCCCACCATTGCCCAGTGCTGCAGGCTGGATCTAGCTTGGGACCCAATGTGAGTATAACATCCCTGTCTTAGTATTTCGTTTCACTTATAAGCACCAGAAGTTCTTAGGGAATATCAAAGTATCAATATTCCTCATTTGGGGGAAAAATAATCCACCTCCATCTCTGTAATGAATGAAATAAAGAACCCCCCACCCCTGCAAATAATGAACGGTTTCTTACATGCCTAAACCTAACTCTTGAGTCCAAAAGATTCATCATCGTTGTATTCTGGTCTTCAGCTGTTGATCAGAACCTGGTTCAGGGAATTCAGGACATCAGGCCAAATTAGATGAAGCCAGCTTTGCTAGCTCAGCTGTAGTTTGGCTCAGTTCCGTTAAGTACAACTCTAAGGATACCTGGTTCAGTTTGATAAAGCCAGTCCCATGCAGGGTTTTGAATGGGAAATACAGTGTAAAGCAAAGACCCCGAAAGAGTCTCAGCTTCCAACCTTGAGTTTGGGGTTGGTGTTTGTTACATGTCAGCTTTGAGTGACCCATTTTCCCTAGTATATATGGTTTGATATGTCTTCTCCTTTATATAAGTAGTAGCGAATTGCCCATCAAGAATGACGGGGGGGCGGGGCACCGCAGGCAGGGACAGAGTGCCGCCACCCACCATGCCATGCTGCCGTCGTTCTGCGTCCAGTGCTTCCTCCCTCTCTGTGTCCGGCCCCGTGCTATCCCCCACACTGCGTGCGGCCCTGTGTCACCCCCCCCACTCCACAGTCCCTCCCAGTTTTGTTATCAGAAAATCTGATTAGTATATTATTTTCTTCCTGCACCCAAGTAATTAATAAAATATTATAGCACACTGGGCCCAGAACAGACCACAGTGGAGCTCCATTTGAAAGACTCTGTCACTCTAACATTGATGCATTTGTAGTTATTTGTTGCTTTTAGATACTCAACCAATTATAGATCCACCAAACAGTAATTCTGTTTAGCCTACATTTCTCCAGTTTATTTATGAGAGTGACATGTGGGACAGTCAGAGGCTTTACGTAAAAATTGCATATATGGTTTGTCTATTACATTCCCCTCATCCATTAATTGCCTATCAGAAAAGTCAGTCCAAATTGGTAGTGGTTAGTTATTAATTTATATCTTAATTCTCATACTTATTTTAAAAAGAAAAGCTGAAACAAACAAACCTGGTTGTGTGCAGTCAGATTTTAACTTTAGATTATTATTGTGAAGTGTGTTTTCTTTAAGGACAAACATAAAAACCTAGCATATCTAATTATCAGTTATATTATATTGTTGCTTCAGTGAAGGATGTATTTTGACTACACACTCACATATATTGTAATGAGATTGTTCAGTTACAGAAGGACAAGACAGCTTCTTTAATCAGAATAGTGAATACTTCTATCTGCCTGTTCTTTCCTTAATTTTGAATTGCTTCTATTTATGTATAGTTATTTATTACCTTGCACTATCACCCCTCTGAAGAGTGTGTATAAATTACATAGGATGTAGCAGTAAGAGTACCTATAAATTCAGTCTTCAGTTCAAAGTATTTTGTCAAATACAGATTTCAAGGCAAGAAATTAAAGCCAAACATAGCAAAGTTAACTATCAGGGATTTTGTTACAATGCAGAAGCCAGTCATAAGGTAAATTTAAACTTTAGAACATCAACTGCAGCTTTTACACGTTTTCTCTGAGGAACTTTTGTTGCTTCAAATAGTGAGAAATAGTTTTCAATGGCTATCTTAACATTTCTCTTTCTTAAATTTCCTTCCGTTGAAAAACTTGAACTAATAGGCTTGATGGATCATAGGAACGTAGGTTTGGAAAGGACCTAAACAATGTCATTTAATCTATCCCATTGCTCAAGACAGAATCATCCCTGAATATACACCATCCCAGCCACATGTCTGTCCAACCTGCTGTTGAAAATTTCCAAGGATGGAGATTCTACAAGGTCTCTAGGGAGCCTGTTCTAATGCTTTGCTGCTGTCATAGTCAGAAAGTTCCCCCCAATCTCCAACCTAAATTTTCTGTGCTGCAGCTTCAGGACATTATTCCTAGTGTCATCTCCTATGGCTACAAAGAAAACTCCATCTCCATCCTCTCTGTAATCACCCTCCATGCATTTAGATTCATAGATTGTAAGGCTGGAAGGGACCTCGGAAAATCATCGGGTACAGCCCCCTGCACCAAGCAGGAAAGACAGTTGGGGTCAGGTGGCCACCTGGTTTCCTCTTGAAGATTTCCAGGGTAGGTGATTGCATTACTTCTGGAGGGAGCTTCTTCCACAGTCTGAACACTCTAACTGTGAAGGAGTTTTTCCTAACGTTAAGCCTGAAATGGTCTTCCAGGAGTTTGTGGCCATTACTCCTGGTTTTCCCCAAGGGTACCCTGGTGAACAGATGTTTGTCGAGCCCTTCATGTACTCCCTTGATGTAATGGTAAACTGCTACCAAGTCCCCTCTCAGCCTTCTGTTTTTCAGGCTGAAGAGTCCCGGGTCCCTCAGCCATTCCTTGAATGGCTTGCTGTTCAAGTCTCTGGTCATATGAGTGGCCCTTCTCTGTACTCTCTCAAGCTTTACTGTGTCCTTGTTAAAGTTAAATTTGAAGACTGTTACAAAATTCCTTCTCAGCCTTCTCTTCTCCAGACTAAGTAATCCTAATTCTTTCACCCTTTCCTTGTAAGTAATGCTTCCCAGGTCCCAAATAATTTTTGGTTGCTTTGCACTGGACTTTTTCCAATTTGTCCACATCTTTCCTGAAGTATGGACCCAAAACTGGACACTGCCTCTAGGTGAAACCTCATCTGAATAAAACATAAGAATTAAGGTGGAAACAGACATCACGTTTTGTTGCCTTTGTGCTGCCATAAAGATTTTAATGGGAGCACAAATGCCAAGCAAACAGAAATCAATATCTGTCACACCACAAATGGCGATGATGAAGATGGTATCAGTTTGTGCTGCTTTTGAGAAGTGGACGTCTGCTTACTTCATGGTGCAAGAGTGCCAGCAGCCTAGGGCTGCCAGTGCTTACCAGCAGCCATGGGAGCAGGTGCTGCAGGGGCTTGAAAGGCCCAATCCTGTGCACTCCAGGACTTCCCATGCAGGGTCAGGCTCCTGAAGGCTTGGAAGTGTACGTCTGGAATTCTCCACTTTAAGCATGGGAATCTCTGGGGTGCATTGCTATAAATGTGGAAAGTCAGGCAGGTGGTGCCAGGGCTTGAGGGGCCCAAACCTTCATGGGCCCCTCAAGCCTCTTTGGGCATTCCCAAGGTGTGCAGGAGTTTTCTCTCAAGCCTTGGGAGTACACATCATCCATTGTCCCACAGCATCAATGGGCAGGATAATTGGCTTTGTCCAATGAAGCAGATCAGGTGTCCTAGGACACATCCTAGGACATGTCCCAGCATAGCTTCATTGAGTGAAGTCTGTTTCTCACCTGACTTCTCCTGATTTGCAAGTGATACTCCCATTGATAGAAGCATGTATGCTGGTGGCTTTTTTTGCAAAAGGAGCACGCTGTTGGCTCTTATTCAGCTTATGATCTACTATAGCCCCCAGGTACTTCTCTACAGCACTTAAGCTTAGCCATCATTTTACAAGCGGCATTTATACACACAATTATTCCATCCCAAGTACAAGACTTGTCTTTGCTGAATTTCATCTGATTGATTGCAGACCAATTTTCCAGTTTATTCAGGTCATCCTGGATCCTAGGCCTGCCCCCCAGAATGTCTACAACTCTTTCACCTGAAAATTTTGCTAAGCATGCACTCAATTATATCCTCTAAATCATTGGTGAAAATGTTGAATGATACCAGACTCAGGATGAACCTTTGGGGGCCCTGCGTGATATCTCCTCCCAGCTAGATATTGAGCCTTGTATGACAACTCTTTGAGCGCAATGATCAGTTGTGTATCCATCTTACAGTACTTTCGTACAGTCTGCATTTTTGTAACTTGCTAACAAGAATGTCATGAGAGTAAGTATCAAAAGTGTCAAGAGCCTTGCTAAGGTCAAGATGTATTGCATCCAGTTCTCTTGCCCATCCACAGTGCCTGTCACCTAATCATAGAAGGAAATCAAACTTGGCAGATGTGACTCACTTTGGTTGAATCCATCCTGGTTATTCCCAATCACTTTGTTCTCCTCTAGGTGCTTCACAATAGATTGCTTGAGGACCTGCTTCATGATCTTTCCAGGTATTGACGTCAGGCTGACTGGCCTTTAGTTCTCTGGATCCTGCTCCTTCCTTTTCTTAAAGATGGGCATTGTGTTTGCCCTATTCTAGTTTTTTGGGACCTCACCTGGCCTTCAGAAGCTCTCAAAGAAGGTAGTTATTAGCTCTAAAATTACCTTTGCCAACTTGGAAGCATCTGTCTTTCTAAGTAATCTCTAACCTATTCTTCTACTTTGTGTGTCTCCTTCTCTATCTAACTGGACTTGTCACCTGGTAGTTGGCCCTATTTGTGAAGACTGAAGTTAAAAAAAAGCCATTAAATACTTCAGCCTTCTCTGCATTGTCTATAACTAGATTACCTTCTTTATTCTGTAAGTACCTCTGGTCTTCCTCTTCTTCTTCCAAACTTGTAGAATCCCTTTTTTATTGCATTTTATGTCCCTTTTCAGTTTATTCTTAAATCATACCTTGGCCTTCCTAATTTTCTCCTTGCATGTTCTTGTAATCTTATACTCTTCCTTAGCTCTATAACCTAGATTCCACTTTTTATAGGATTCCTTTTTTGAGTTTCAACTCATTGAAGAGATTGCTATCTAGAGAGGCTGGTCTGCCATTGCATTTCCCATTCTTTTATCACATCAGGATTATAGTTATGCTTTAAATATGGGGACTGTGGGGCTACTGTAGCTGAAATTAGTTCTAAGTATTTTCCTTCACCATCTCTCTTGCTGCCTGAAAAATATGTGTAGCCATAATGCTATATGAAGAAGTAAACAACTTTGTTGCCTAATACTGATTCCTTAAACAAAAATATATAACTGAATTATTTTTCTCATTCCTTCCCTCCGTTCATGTTTTGTTGACCACTTATAAGTCAAAGGATTCTCACAGGACAACCATATGTGAATCTCTACAGTCTCAGACAAACCAACAGTTAGCCTCCTACGCTGGCAGGCTATATTAATGTTTTTTATTGATTTCAGTGATACAAACAGCGTTTTCTTTTTCTCGGATGTAAGGCAAAGGGATGCCTTTTCAGATAAATCTTCTCTGTGCTTCAATTAACAATTGCAGCTTAGGATTTTTCCAGCTCCTAAAGTTCTGAGGGGCCATCTCATATACTTTCTTGAAACTGTTAGCTTCTTGAGATCCATTTTTTTGCCAGCTCTTTAGAATATGATCAGTTTTAGTGCAGTAGTGTAACAGGCACGTATACAGGTAAAATGAAGTTTAGGATAAACTGGCAATGTAAGATAAATTTGTGCCTTTATCTTCCATTTTGCAAGAAGCAACAATTCATTATTGAATACATTATTTAATATACAAAATTTAGTTAATACCTATTTTGCCTTGAACGTTTTTGTTTGCCAGTAAGTCGTATTAGTCCAACATCCAGGAAGAGCTGATCTGAAGACCTTTCATTTATCTGTGACTAATAGCTGTTTTGAAAGTGCTTCTAGCAGACTGACCAAAGCCATTTCTCTATTGCAATAAAAATTCAGCTTGAAACTTTATCTGAAAGTTTATATTAAATAAAATAAGCTTTAACCAAATAATATGCCTCAGATCTATCTGACTTGTTTTATACATGGACTACATAGGGCAGAATTTCAATGACCTATTAATCCTTCATGAAAATGTGGAGCAAAACATTTTTTTTAAAAAGAAATAATTTAGTTCTGTGTCATTTTCTGAATCTCTTACAACAG
Source organism: Alligator sinensis (assembly GCF_000455745.1). Taxonomy (NCBI): domain Eukaryota; kingdom Metazoa; phylum Chordata; order Crocodylia; family Alligatoridae; genus Alligator; species Alligator sinensis. The sequence continues at coordinate 794,163 of NW_005842029.1, read as the reverse complement.
ATGTGAACATAACAGGATGCCTATTTCTTAAAGTGCAGTTCTGCTCTGACGTGACTGACTGTGACTGGGAAAACAATGCTTTCTTATTCAACAAATCCTTCTGGAAGTTCAGAGTCATATATCCTGACACTGGTGACAAATATCTATTTTAACTTCTACTTTTGTAAGCTCTGCAGAGCCAATATTGCTAATATACTTATTGAGCTAGGATATAAGACACCTGCTGACAGTACATGTGATGAACTCTATAGCTACTCAGTGTACTACTGGTACCTGAAAAGCTCATAACCTACTTTTTCTTACAGTGCCCAACAAGCACCTGACAATGAAGACATAATTCGGAAAATATTTCACAATTTGCAGAGCCAGTGGGATCCCCTTAGGTATTGTAGATTCTACAGTTGGACTACTACAAATCATGATTTCTTAGTGCATGGTTCAATTTCTGAATAATTGTCAAGTGCAAATGTCTTATTGCATTAGATATATCACATCTTATATGTAAGTGTGTTGTTATGTTGCATTGTAATGCCATAATAGTCTATTAACACACTTTTTCATTTTAGACCATTTAATACTATTTGATACAATGCTATCTGAAATTACAAGTTTTGTTTAAGGGTTGTTGGTTGTAGCCGTGTTGGCCTAAGGACATAGGCAGACAAGGTTCTTTGGGTAGATGTGATATCTTTTATTAGACCAATTAAATAGTTGGAAAAATTGTTCTTTGCAAGTTTTGGGGCACCAAGTCCCTTCGTCAGCATAGGAACAGGCTTTCTCTATGCCTGAAGAAGGGTGTTTGTGCCCAAAAGCTTGCAAAGAACAATTTTTCAAACTACTGTATTTAGTTGGTCTAATAAAAGATATCATTTCTTCCCAAAGAACCTTGTCTGCCTAAGTTTTGTTTAATACTTATATCTTTAACTTAATGCATCCAAATATTTGAGCTGACCTGCCTGAAAGTAGCCTGAATTTATAAAATCTTCTTAATGTTTATGCAGTTACTTCCAGTGAGGAAAGGTTTACACAGAAAGTAGGATAATTTACAGCAGTGATTCATTAAATAAAACAGAGCTAATCTTTCCTTTGCTATAATAATGATGGCTTGAATATTTTAAAGATCTTCTTCTTTAGAGTACAATATATGAATGATGTTCTCCAGGGACAGGAACACCTGCTTTTGTTCAACTCTGTCCCTGATTCTGGCAAGCTCTCTTGCTGATCCTGAAAGATTAAAAAGACATATGAAAGGTAATTGTGGAGGGGGGCAGAGTGGGGAAGGGGAGAAAAGGAATGGTGTGAGAAGTTTGAGAGTATGAAATAAGAATCTGATATATTTGTGCAGTATTTAGTGATGGAACACAAGATTCTAGTTATAAATGGGGTAGAAAGTTCACATCACACATACTGAAAGGAGCATGTGTAGGCATCTTTTAAAATGGACACCATCATTTTATATTCAGATCGTTTCAAAAAGAGGTGATTAGGGATGTTACCGTGACACATTTTGACCTCATTGGCAATTTTTTATTTTTAACAAACAATCAATCTACTAGGTTGTGTTTTCATATATCAATTATTTATATGATATACTCCTTCTCTTCCTCCTCCTTTCTTTCTTGTGTTATCTGTTTTGTTATAAAGGCCTTTGTGGATCTATGGTATCCTTGGGTAGAAATACAACCTCTAGAATCATTCCACAGGAAGTTTTAATCTGTTTGAGAGACTGCCCATGAAAACAGTGGTGAAGGAAAATGGGAATAAGGTGAGATTCTAAAAAAGCTCAAAATAATTCACTGTTAAAGAATAGAAAGAAGGGGACATACTTTTAAAACAAAGCAGACTGATCAGCAGTCAGTAGTGATTTACTGTTTTCTTTGCTTCATCAGATAGAGCTAGTTAGAGCTATGTGAACAATTGGTTTGGCAGCCAGTCTGAAATATCAAACCAAATATAGTTTTGTTCTCACTAAAACGAAACATTTCATTTCACGTTAAACAAAACAGTCTATTCAATACAAAATAAAACAATTTGTTTCTGGACTCCATAAGAAAAGCAAAGAAATGAAAGTGTGGTGTAGTGTTTCTCTTTTTTATGTAGTAGTTTGGTAGTTAGAGCACCCATCCAGGATATGAGAGCAGTTCAGTTCCCTCCTCTTCTTGAAGGGATTCGAATCCACACTTCTTACTGGCTAGATGAGTGTCCTAACCCTGGGATACAGTGCAGTTGGTTCCTCCTGTTGAAGTTGTTCCACTTTGTATAAACAGTTAAATATTAAGGGACAGGAATTCTGTCCCACCTCAGCAGTGACAACATGAACCCTGGGACAACATGAACCCTGGAGCTACAGAATCATGCTGTCTCTTTGATAGTGGCTGCATTTACACAAGACGCTTATTGCTCATTACTACTGCGCAGTAGCATTGTGTGGCACAAAAAGTGATGCAGCGTGGCTGCACAGTAGTAACAACTTACTGCCCAGTCAGCATCACCAGAAAGCCATTCAGGGACACTACTGTGCAGTACTTGTAACAACTGTGCAGTCAGCGTATCATTTAGACACAGCCAGTGAGTAGTTTAGTATTCCAAGTAAAATAAAATGGGGCTAACAGAGAGTCCCATCTGAGAACACCGTATATCTCAATGGTTAGGACACTCCAAGTTCAAAACCCCCCTCTCTTTGAGACTTGATTTCTGCAAATTAAAAAATCACTCAGCTGTATTGCTAGTAACTAGACTGTTACTAAATTACTTGTGGTTTGATGGCATGCTGCTTCATCCACTAGAAGTGGAGCTGCATGCTAAAAGACTCTGGTAAGGGTCCTGTGTTCAGAGTATCTATGCTGCTGATATAAACATTGCATGCAATTTATATCCAAAGTCCCTTGACTGATTTTTCATGTCACTAAAATGCTTCACTGTATGCATATGAAGATGGCTACTTCCCCATAAGGTACCTCTGAAATACGTTTATGTCTTGCTTGTGTAGATGTCCATGCAGGAAAACCGTTAAGGATTTGTATGCTCGTTGTACTATGGTAGGACTCTGGTGAAATAAAGGCAGCCTGCTATGAGCCATTATTAAAACATTTGTTATAACTTATGGTAGATTGGGGATCTGTGCCACTGCTGATCCTGATGTAAAGAATTCTAATAGGAAGTTAGTTTGTTAAGGACTCCCAGTAGGCCCCAGTAGGTCCTGTCCTTTTGTAATCTGCCGAGTCAGACTTGCTAGTGACAGCATTTTGTTGCTGGAAGGAGGCATTGTGTCCAGTCAAGCCAAATCAAGTTTCACTTCACCTGTAATAAGAAATGTTTTAGAGGGCACTTCTGAACATCAGTCAACCTATGGATTTACTGTTGATTTTAATGTTTCTCTTTTTATAATCAAGTGAGAGAGAATTGTGTAACCGCATTGCAGTGTAGTACCAAAATGTCAACTGAAATGTTTTAATTTCTCTTTTGGCTATGTGTTTAACTCTATGGTGGTTTTGTTTTCCCAAATGTAAATTAAGGATTTTATCATTTTGTTTAGAAATGAAAAAAGGAGATAAATTAGGTTTTACCTTCCTCCCTTCTCTTGATTCAATTTTAGACGAAGTGTCATTCTGTGAAAATTACAGCGGTGTGAGAGCTATGGAAATATGGTTTGGGCATATAAATCAATCATTCAGAAAATCCAGTCATTTTCTTTATACCTGGGTCATCAGATATCTATTTTAGCACTGCTGCTGATGTGTCCCTCATTAGTTTATGAATGCATTGTCATAAATACAACACCACGATGAGAGAGAGTTACTATTCCAAGTAACACCCACTCTAAGCAGATAAAAGGTTAAAGGAGAAAGGAAGGCATAAGTAAAGACATCCCAAGTCACAGAACAGTCTGCCTTTGGTTACCACTCATACGTGACAACATTGCCACAGAATTACTGTATCAAGGTTTGCATATTTATAGAATTATGGCCTTCCGGCTTCTTGGAATGATATGACCACAAGGGTGAAATGGTTGTTACTAGATGGTCCAATGTATTGATTTTGGTCCGTGGCTTGCTTCCCATAGGAATTCTGAACTCTGAAATACTTCCATGCATGCATTCTCAGTAGAACATAATAAAGACCATCTCTTAAAATGAAAAAATTCTGACATGGGTTTCAGTCCTATTTACTGAGGGTTAAATTTTGTCCCCATGAATTTAGACAGTACTTTAGAAAAGTAATATTAAGGCTTGAGGAAAAGCAAACATAGTATCTGCTTACTGAAAAAGATATTTTCTCTTTGAAATCTTGTAAGTATAGGTTAAATTCATGCTGCATATTGATATTGTGTGCATGTGTATGGTGAAGGGAGGATGTAGCCTGAGGTGATACATGTACTTAAGTTTTTTTTTATCTAATAGTAGTATGAATGAATTGGTGTTACCTATACCAGTGAAGTGGATCCCTTACCACCAAACCCTCCTGTTTCATTTATGTCCCTGATCTTTGTTTATTGGTAAGAGGAACCAAAATAATTCATTTCATTTGCTATAAAAATGAATTCTTGTGATATGAATTGCATTTTGCAAACAAAATTATCTCTTGGCCTCTCTCCCCCTTATAGCTTCTGAGGCCATGATGTGTCTAATGCTGAAGCTGTTGCTTACAAGCAGATGGGCTGGGGAAGGAAGAAAACAAGGAGAAGTACTGATTAACAAAAGTATAAATTTAGCAGCCAAGTGAACTAAGTTTTAACATGTCTGAGAACCCTTGTACCTGCTTCTTCATTGCCAATGAAGTGAATAGTTTTGGTGAAATATGGGTCATATCTGTCACTGCAGGAAAGAGTGGATATCATTTGAATGACTGGCTGAATTAGAGAGCAACTGTTTGGGTTGTAGCAGTGTTTGGATTACCTGGGAAGTATTGAAAGAGCTCCTTGGAGAATAGAAAAAATACCCCTTTGTTTTAACGTTTTCTATCTTAAAGTACAAACAAGAGTACTCATATACTAATACCCTAATAACAAGACGTAAGAACAGCTAGAGACAATAGAAAGGAGCAGGAGAGGGAAATTGGTTCCAGAATATTAGAAGTCACTAGTGACAAAGCTTCCATTTCAACTTATTTGTGAATGACTTAAAACAGAGCTGTGCCTTTGGACTGGAAAAAAAGATGTTGATGATGGAATGGGAAATGCTATTTATGTTCTGCCTTAAGTGACCTGGAGTGTGCTGTCATCAGAATGCTTAAAATTCTTCAGGGATGTAGTATGGGATACAGAAAGCACTGATGGATTCTTTTAATGTGAACAAACATAGTCATAGACTATGAATCTTTAGGACACTGAGGGTATTTGCTAGCCTCTAAAGTAAGTCCTGGGACCCACTTGTGCACCATGACCAGCTTGTGTATGTGTCTATTTTTTCCCCTAACAAAACCTTCAGGTGGACCAAGTTCTAGCAAAGATTTGTAAAGTACCTCCAAGATCCCAGACAATTGTGTATAGCATTACCGTTGAAGCTTAGAGATTTAGAAAGTTACCTTGTTTCATGCATGCAAAGGAAATACTGGATTGGCTGACTGGAAACTTTGGAAGCACTGGAGACATAAGAGGTGACTCTTTTCTTAGTTCAATTGCACGGTGTTTGCATGGAGTTGAAAATCACATGGGGATGGATATAATTTGAGGCTCTGCCAGTTTGCATTCTTTTGAGTGAACAATTATAAAACCCTGCTGAGAATTTATTTCCTTTATTGTGGCCTTCTGTGAAGAGGCATGAGTTGCTTGGTAAGGAACTGGAATGCTCTGACCTAAAAAATAATAGTGTAACAGTAACAAGGTAATAGGAATGGTGTTTTATATTTGTATGTAAGGTGGATTTATTTATAATATGCCCATGCCAAGCTCTGTGTGAATGATGTTTTAACAAGGCCAAAAATTGGGATGCATATAGCTTTTCTTGGTTCCGCTCTTACAGGGAGGATTTTCAGCCAGAGTAGGCAACTGAGAATAAAACACAAGTGATTCAGAGTGAAGGCAACAGTCATAAGTAAAGGCTTTCATGTTGTTTACTACTGCATTAGTAAGAGATGTTTTGATATTTCACAGTGCAAGATGCATGCATTTTAGTGTGCGTGTCAGACCTCTCTGCCAGATGTTCAAGTAAAGGTGTGATAGGGTCTCATGTGCAGCCACACGGTCTCACTTCCTGCCATGCTACATGTGTATGGCAGCATGTGAGATTTGTTATTCCCCCAAAAATGTGGCATAACCATGTGGCTGATTTCTATCATGCCATATTTGAATGTGTGGCCAGGAGGGCCCTGTGGCCAGGAGGTTCATCAGCTGATCTGGGGTCCCAGCTGTTAGGGTGCACTATGAGCCCATCTCAACCTCAGGACACAAGCATCAGATCCCATCATGCTTTACTGCTGGTATGGGGGAGCCCAGGATCATAAGCAAGTAGGAAGTTCCTGTAACTGGGAGCTCCTGCAGCCTCCATTGCCTCCGAGGCTGGGAGGCTGCACCTGATGGGGTTCCAGGCACTGGAACCCACTATGCTGCCACAGTTGGGAGCCATGATCAGCTAATGGGGCTCCCAGCCTTGGGGACACATGGTGCACCCCCCATGGTTGGGAGCTCAGATCAATTGATAGCTGACACCATTAAATAAATCAATTGATAGCTGACACCATTGATAGCTGTCACCATTAGCTGACACTTTAAAGCCAGAATAGAACAGATGTTCACAGCACTTAAAGCACTTTAAAAAGGGTGGATCCTGCTCTGAGTTAACCCTCAATGGATGTGGTATTAGACTAAAGCATTTTAGTTTAGAGTGCTTTTTAAAACATTTTTATCACATCCATTGTACTTCAGTGTAGGCTGAATTCTGCTGCAATCCCAGGAGCCCCTCCCTGGGTGTTTTACTAGCCTTGGCTGGTGCTCATCTGTTCTGGGTGAGTGCCTGGGTTGTCAGAGAGATGAGACAGAAAAGGTTCCATCTCTTCCTTGTGCAGCCAGGAGGGGGTAAGGGGTGAGGGAGCAGAGCCTCTCTGCCACCCACATCCCCCCCCAAGCTTGCAGGTTTGGGTCTTGGTGGAGACTAGGCTGGGTCCACACAGAAGAGAGGCAGGACTTTCCCAGCTGCACTGCTTTTCACTGTGCTGGGAGCTGTGGTCAGGGCAGGGGGAAATGGAGCCTCTCTGCCATGCAAATCCCCACCGCCTCCCAGCTTGTGGGCTTGAGTCTTGGTAGCGGCTCCATTGGGTCCATGTGGCAGAGAAGCTCATTTTACCCCTGGCCCCTGTTCCTGGCATGGCAAAAAGCCAGGAGGCTTGAGTGAGGGAGGGTGGAAGAAGGGACCCCTCTCCACTATGAGGGCTCCCCCCCCAACTTGCTGGCTGGGTTCTTGGGGAGGCTGGACCAGATTCACCTGGCACTGTTCCATTAATGTAGAACACATGTTATTACAATGGCTAATATTACAATGGCTACTCTGAAGATACACAAATCTCTCTGCGTTTGAGGACAGTCTTGTCTTTGCTGTAATCTTAGGGCTTGCCTGACTGTAGGTGTGGATGTTTAACATATGTAAATATATTTGTTTAATTCCCTTTCTCTGTTGTGTTTTGCATTTTCCCTTTATGTTGACCATATTAGAGAAATGTGCTCCGTTTGTCAGATTTCCCATCCATCATCTGAAGTTGGGGCTAAGTAACTTTAAAAAAAACTTTGCATACTTGTTCAAATTTCTAAATAAGTTCACTTCTGTATTGTTGATACCTCTTTGTGTTTTTTTCTGGAGAATGAGAGACTGATCCAGTTTTATTCACATGCCATGCCATTAGAAAGTGACTTTTCAGCTCACTAATTGAAATATTAGTATGATAAACGATCGACTTGTTGTAGGCTGGATACTGCTTGACATAGCATGGGGAGGAATCTTCTGAAGATATTTCACTGGACCCCTGGCATAGATAAAAGAAGCCATACAAACAACTGGTCTCACCCTCCACAACTATGACTGTGAATTTCATGTAAAGGAATTAAAATGGAAGTTTTGAGCCAGCCAACAAATTATGTAACAGGCCAGTTTGTCAAGAAACAATGTCTTGAGCAAGGCTCATGTTAGAAGTTGCCTAATCCAACCAAGGAAGCAGGAACTATATTGCATGATTCTGACTAGTGCGATTAGTTACACCAAATCAAACCCCCTTGAGTATTCAAATGTTGCCTCATTTTAGAAATCCCATGGCCGACACCCAAAGGATTTAAAGAATCAAGAGGCAGGCCACTAGAAATGTACTTGGCTTAAATACTTTAGGGTTTTCAAAAATAATAAAAATGTACTTTCCTTTAGTTTTTATGAGCTTTCTTTATGATAATGAAGTCTGGAAACTTAGTTCTTTAAAAAAAAAATAAAGAGGAAAAGACCTTTAGATTCTTGCATGTTTAGGAATTGTGACTTAAAAAAAACCCACCACGAAAGTTGACAATTCTGAAATAAACCTTTAAAGGAAGCGCCATCTCCAAACTAACATTGTTTTTCTGTTTGAACATGAAATGCGTTTGGTTTAGTTTTTCATTTCTGCTATTCTGGCCATCAAGTTTTTTGTAATACAATACAAAGGCATTGCAGAAGCAACCAAAAAGAATCTGAATGTTTCTAAGTTACTTGGATTTAGCTAATGAGCTATGCTATTTGTGGCTATTTATTTTTGTCTGTATTATAATTTTATTCCTTGTGCTTTTACTGAGTAATTTCTCAGTATTTCTGATGGGCCCAAATCTCAGTGCTGGTGATGACTTGAGGTGGCTCACAGTAATGCCCTCTCCAGTATATAAACTCAAACTTCTGTGCTCTGTACTGTTTTGTTTTCTTCAAACCACTACACTGATGTACAGATAGTGAAATGCATATTGGGTATATTGTTAATATTCAAAGTTTCCTTTGGACAGCTGTAAGCCATTTTTTTCTGATAAGCCCCAAATATGTATTTTTTACAAACAGATTTGTTACAATCAAAGGCATAAAATGTGGTAAATTTCGTTTATCATCGATATACAGCTCATGTAGTTCAATTTTTAGAGGCTTAAGCTGAGAGAAGAAATGCTAGAAACTACACGTACTTTTTTCCCTAGATAGCCTTTATAACTCTGTTTCCCCCAAGACACTTGCCCATGTAGAGATGCTTTCTTTATGGTACTTCCAAGTACATTTTTTACTTATAAATTCGAAAATTGAAAGCTCTGTTAGGCCAATCTTTTCCTTAATAATTTTGGGGCATTATTTATAATTACATTTCACGTTTCTGCATTTCCCTTTAAAAAGTATTTGTACTGCTTTATGACTGATCAGTTTTCTTTCATGTTACAGTCATCCTATTTGGAATGATAGATGGTTAGTTATGACTGGACTGTGTGGGTGGAACAGGTTTGTCATGAGATACAAATGAATCTGAAGCTGTTGACATGACATTCATGGATTCCATGGAGTGAGACACAAGAGAAAGATGTTACCATTTCTTGTTATAAGGTCTTCATCTCTCAGATTTTTTATACAGAATCTCTGATTTTTGTACATTTTATAAGACTTCTGTAAGCAGGATACTGTAACACATCAAAGACATTTCTTAGCATGAAACACTTTTTAAAACCCCACGTGATAAGGAATGATAGTGGTGAGAATTATGTATCGGGGTGAGGAAAGGAATTTCAGTATGATTATGTGGGAGGCCCTCCAGATTAGGAAAAGAGGTGGGAAACCTGAGCCTTTTTTAAGCAGCAGGGTCCAATAGAGCTTCAGAGTTTACAAATCTCTACAGGATAAGAATGAAGATCAGAGGAAGGTTTTCAGAATAAAGAAAAATCCCATGCTTTATATAATATTAAAGAGATACCAGACTTAAAACCTCAACTGTAGCTTCTGGAAACTTTAAAAGTACTTTAATACCCAACTCAGACCTTGTCTCTGACCACATACAGGCATTATGTTTCTACTGGGAGAACTGTCCCCCTCCCCAGTAGAAACTATGACTGTACAAGTGTTCATCCGGAGAAAGATCTCCAAGATGTTAACCTGGAAGATCTGCCTTGTGAGAAACTCTCTTTTTTTTATAAGAACAAATACTTGTACACTTCCCTTGTTCTGGTCCAGGAGTAGAGTGGAGCAATGAGGCAAAGTCCCCTGCTGGTTCCCCACACTGGGGTGCTTGGTCTGAGTAGTGGGCAGGGGACTTACCCTGCTGCTCCCTCTGTGAGCAGCATTTGAGGACTGCAGGCTGGAAACTGCATGTGGGGAGAGCTTCTCCAGCCCCATGCCGACTTTGAAGTCATTGCCTGCACCACACAACAGGGTAAGCCAGGTGACCATTTCAAAGCCCAGGGGAGTGGAACTGGGGTTGAGGGAGCTCTCCTCACTCCAGTTCCCAGCTCTGCAGGCTTTAAATGTTGCCCATGCCAGTTTCCAGTCCATGGGCTTTAAATACCAGGTATGCCATCCAGCTGGGTGAGACTCACTGCAATTTTAAAAGCCAGAAATCTGTGTGCTTCTGGAGTTAGGGAGGATCATCCTGTGTGCTGCCGGAGTTAGGAAGGATCTCCTTGGCCCTGTTTCCTCCTTTCTCAGGCTTTAAATCACCCCGGTCCATATTGGCAGCACACAGGATGATTTAAAAGCCATGGGGTTGCCTGATGACAGCTGGCCCTCTTCCCAGGTTTAGAAGAGGATGAACCCTCAAGTAATAGTCTCACTTAAGGACAGGGGCGGCCAAAGGAGTGGCCTTTTAGTGCCCCCTGGCTGGAGGAGTGTTGGCCTATGTAGTTCTCTAGCCAGGGGGCTAGAGTACACATATGCTCCAGCTCCCTCTCAGAGACTGTCTGTTGCCTCTGAGACTGAGTTTTGAGAGAGTGCTGTTCCTGCGACATTGAAGCTGTGAAGACAACCTTCCACTAAAGCCTGGAGCAGAACTTCAGTGGATTAGTGTGTGGAGGTCATCCTTAAATCTCAAGTAACTGAGAGTAGAAGGGGCTGACTGATACAAAAGTTGAAGAGAGAAAGGGGAAATATATTGGAACTCAAAATAATCAGAAAGCCTGTTCAGTCCCCAAGCTCACTTTCCTGGTTACCCTTTTCTCTCCACCCTTCATTTTTTTTCTTCCCACTCCCAGTCTGTTGATGATTGCCCATAATCAGAAAGCCATGGTGCTTCCAAGGTGGTTCTTAATTTTTTCCTTTTGCAGCAATAAGCTGGCTGATGTCAACTCATATATCAATTCTTCTACTTGTACCTGCGCTTCCATTCCAGAGCTCACCCCAGGTTTTACAGTTTTAGAGTGATAGAAGAGGGGATGTGCTACTTTTTCACTACCCGGGTTTCCATAATACAGTGCAAAGCTGGGATGTGCTTTATCACAAGTCTCCCACAAACATAGAAGGTATTTATTGTGTAGAAAAACCACAGGCAAAGGAATGACACAATACCATCAATAGTAAATATGCAGAGTTTTCACATGCCCTGTTTAAAAACAACAGCAACAATAAAAACTCCCAAAGCAGCAGCAACAAAAATACTTCTGTTCATCCCTGAAGCCACAGCAGACTCATGTGGGTTCACCTGCTATCCAAGTAAATAAAACAGCAGAGGGAGCTTTATAGGTAATTTTTCTAAGGATATGTCTACACTGCAGACTACACCATAGCACAAAATTACTCAGGCTATCTTTTTTAACAAGCCAGTTCAGATATATTAGCTCACATGGAAACCTGTACTGCTGTGGGTAGACTTCTTCTTCAAACTCAGCTATCTCATTTGAAGGTACCTCACATACAATGATAGTAGAGTATCATCAGAGCTAAGGGTGTGGCCCATGGAGTGGAGGGTAACTTTATTTTAAAACAAAGACTTTCTTGTTAAGATAGCTGGGAAAAAATTACCTATGCAGGACAGCAAACTCATCTGTCCCTGCTGGGTGGGTGAGTGGCATGGGTCTGGTCCACAGGCTGGATCAGGCCCACAGCCCCTACTTTTGCACATGCTTGATTCAGCACATGTGGCACCTGTCTGGGCCAGTATTGGTGCACTGTAATCTGCACTGTAGACATTTTCTAAATTGTAGTTGTCTTTTCTATACTTTTGGCTGCTTCATAATGGGCAGAAAGCATTGAAAATGGAGTTGGAGAGAAACCATTTTGTGTGTCAAACTAACCCATACAATTTTCCTATACATTGATAGGTTCTCAGTTTATAGATCTTCTGACAAAAAAGATTTCAAAATCAGCAACAGTAGTTTAGTTGATATTACGTGGTGCCAGTTTAGAATAAAAAGGAAGCTGGGTGTATGAGTAAAAGAACAGATGTTAATACAGAATGTATTGTGCGAATTTTATGCCCTCTCCTTTGGTTGGTGACTCTTAAAACACACCTGCAAAGTAAAAGGTCAAATGAAAAGTAATAAGATAGGTATGGAGATGAAAACAACTTTAAAGTTGAGGTGAGAATGTCCAGGATGGTTCAGCCTTGGGAGGTAAGTGTAATGTAGATCTATGGGAGAAGTTTAAGACTTAAAAGAGTATATTAACAATAGATTTCTTCTCTCTTTAGCATTGTCTTGAGGCAGATCAAGTGGTCATCTGATCAAGGTAATAGCTGGTAGATTTAAAACCAGTAGGAGATCTTTGCAATGATTTCCACTGCCACCCTTTGACACAGCTTGGATGTTGATTGGTTTCTTTGCTTTCATCATAATAGAGATAAAATTACCTCATAACTCTTTTGAGGTTTGTTCATTTAAAGGCAAGGCCAAGACTGCAGTTCTGGATCCTTGTGAAATACTAGTCTATATTTCCAAAGTGTAATAATAACTATAGAAAACAGCAAGTTTTTTCAAAAGTACATGTTAAATCAAGCATTGTTTAGAGAACCTCCTGAGGTCCAAGGTTCTCAAATACTTCATGCATGCAATCAAGATTTTATTTCTTTTGGTCAGAATTTGAGTCCTGAGCCTCTTTGTGGGTGATTTGTTTGTAGTTTTGTAGCAGCAAATTGGTGAACATTTCAGTATACCATGCGGCACATCTGGCACTTCGGGAAACTAAATTAGGCATACTTAGGTTGTAATTTTGAATTTTTTTTACCTAATTCTGACAAATAAGATCCTCAAATACATTGGAGACTGTGAAATGAAGTGCATTGTGACTTTAATGTCAACACTATGGTATTTCTTAACTAATTTACGTTGGTGATATAGCCTGAGAATAGCAGGATGCTGTATCTGAAAACAGTTATATGAATGAAATGAAGAGTTATCTGAACCACCTTTCTTTAGTTAACCTTTACAGTTTACATAGTCAGATTAACAGGAATCATCTTTGTTTCACTATTTTATTAACTATCAGACAGGCTAGGAACAGACTTTGCATTTGTCTTTGGACAAGTTGTACCTTTGTTTGACTTGGAAGAGAAATATCCTCGGTTTAGCATCTACACGTGCCAAATCTTATTGATCATTGTTTAGTCAGCTGCTGAATGCACTGTGGCTTTGCTGCCATTGATTCAATGATGTAATCCTGGGATAACCATGTGGACCCACTTTGTGATGCCCTGGGATACACTTCTTAATCCATGACCATTTTTGGGTGTTTATATCAGGAAAATGGTTTATCCTAGGACAAATGTGACATGTTTCTAGCCACAGAAGAATACAGTGAATTTCAAATATAACAAGGAGGTAAGAAAAATGTACGTGACAAGAAGACAAAGCATGTGGCAAAACTGATTGAGGTGCAGATAACAATGTCTCTGGAAATATTTATAAAGAGGGTGTCACTGCGGTATCCAAGTACTATCTTCATTAACATGAAGTAACATCAGACCTTTTATTTAGTGTTTCTCCAAGACTGAAAAATGAGTGGGTAGAGCAAATTTATTCTCCAATTACTGTTACTGTGTCATGTTTGAGACAGGTTATCTGCTCTAGCAAACACAATATTGTGCTTGGAAGAAATGTGTTCACATGCTTGGGTTGTTAATATAATATCCATCGGAAGGCTCTGTACAGCTAATAGAGATTATATATTAAAAATGCAAAATATGGTCTATGTGAAGGGTAATGGCTGTTGTGGAAAACATTTGTGAAATAAATGCAATTTTCCTTTAGGGCAGGGGTTTTCAACCTTTTTTAATAAGTGCACCCCTGGTGGCCCCCTTTTTAATAAGTGTACCCCTAGGCGGGGTGGCGAGCAGCCAGATGTGGAGTGGGGAGGGGGTGAGTGGCTGGACTCAGAGCAGGGGGGTGGCGATCGGCGGCAGTGCAGCCCTGCTGTTGCCCTGCCCCAGCCCTGCTCCTGTGAGGCAGTGGCGCGCGGTGGCGGTGCTCCATCCCTGGCCACGCCACGTACTCCCTGGGACCTTTCAAAGTACCCCTGGGGGTACATGTACTCTCAGTTGACAACCCATGCTTTATGGCAATAAGTTATATGGCAGATAAGGCATTACAAATATGCATGCTTTGTAAGGTGTACACGTCAAATGAGCTTCCTCCCAAAATTTTCATTTTCTCCAATTACTAATTTATACTAATTAATAATTTGTTCGTGTGCTTTCATTTTTGTATGATAGACTGCACTTATTAAAATATATCAAGCAGCTTCTAGTAATTAATGCATATACATAATGCAGTTCAAAGGCATGGTGGAATCCTAGCAATACATGGGTGGAATCCTATTACACAGCACTCTGCACAACACTTGTTGAAATGTTCCAATTAACCTGGTCTCTCTGAAGCAGACCATTTCTTTTTAAAGATCCTTGAGATATACAAGGTCTACAAAAGAATGTACAAAGCATTTTTATGGAGGTATTTGGAAAAAAACCTGCTGCACTGAATCACACTTCTGGGATTCTTGGTGACAAACGTGTCAGGCCTTAAACATTAGTTGAAAATAGCCAGATGTTGCCTATGATAAATGTATTCTTATGTATAAATAATGAGAAATGGAACACAGGTTTGTTTGCCTAATATTAATGTTCATGCCTGCTTAGATGGAGGAATTATTACACTATGTCATTAATCATGTGTGATGATTGCACCATTATATGAGACTGAAATTGTGCCCATGGGGCTGTACTGTGAGTTTATGTATAAGGTCTGAGGACAGCTTTTTATCTGGTCAGCTGACACTATAAATGGGAAAGTCTCAATGTGCCACCGAACTCTGCAAAATCAGATTTACCTGGCATGCCAGTGCAGTTAATTAGGAGTCCTTTCACAGAAAATGTTCATAATGTTTCATAAAATACACTTGAAAGTAAGACATTGTAAGAAGTAGCAGAAATATGGCTGCTGATTTATTTGAACTTAAGTGAAGAGTTACCTTAGGTGGGGGATGCCAAACATATTGCCCATGGAAACCCTTAATCCAGTCCCCAGTGCTTCTCCTTTGACCCATACATTGGGCCTGACAGGCCCCCTGTGCAGTGCCCAGAATGCATACCATGCGTGGCTCTCACAGAGGCTGGGTCCTGGGCTTCACTGCACATGGCACTCTCAGGGACAGAGTCCCAGGTTGTGCTGTGCACAGATCTTGCTAGGTCTGGGGCACAGGGTGTGCTGCATACAGAGCTGTCTGGGACCAGGTGTAGGTCTGCATTGCCCTCAGCACTCATTTGGATCAGCATCCCAGCCTGACCTGTGGATACCACATGTGCTGGATCAGGCATGTAGGGGCTGTGAGCCTGATCTGGCCTGTGAACCAGACCCATGTCACTCACCTGTTCCGTGGGGCCAGGTGAGTTTGATGCCTTGCTTTAGGTACATTTTCCCCAGCTATCTTCACAAGAAACTCAGTCTGTTTTAAAATGTTGTTACTCTCTACTTCTGTGGGCCCTACCCTTAGCTCTGATGATACTCTACTAGCATTATATGTAAATCTCTGCTGCACTGTTCTGCAAAGGCTGTTTTCTAAACTAGGAGCATTGGAGCCAAGTTCCCACAGTGTTATGGACACGCAGGTTAATACCGTTAAGTCATAATGTTAGTCAGAATACCCCTCCCGATTTCTTCCTTCCCTGTAAGTATTTAACCCTCACTCAGTGCTACTACTTTTAAGTATGTTGTGTCAGTATTGATAGTAATCTTATGTAGAGTTTAGATTATGATTTATATGGGATGATTTGGATAGGGATGATCCTGCCTGGGGCAGGGGAGGGGTTTGGACTAGATAACCTCTGGAGGTCCCTTCCAGCCCTACATCGCTATGATTCTAAAATCCTATGAAGTATAGGAAGCAGTCAGCATGGCGCGGCACAGTATGCCGAGAGTGTTGCTGCCAGGAGCAGTATTTTTGCTAAGTAGCCTTGGCCATAGTTGTACAGATAAGACCTTAGACTCGGTATTCCTTACAAAAATTCAGTAAGATCATATTGATGACATGATTGATTAATACATAAAATTAGATGCTGGAACTTAAGCACGCAATTATATCCTCTGACCATTATTCTAACAAACTCCAAAGCTGAGAGTCCCTTGCTGCAGATACTGAACAATCAGTCCTCTCTAATTTAATTAAAGGAATGGTAAATTGAGACACCTTTTCATGGAGCCACGTTGGGGAGAGAATCTCTAAATTAGGAAAAGCCAGTAGCATAGTGTCACGGCGGGGTCCTTTAGGAGGGCTGTGATCTCCCTGAAGTCCCTCGCTCTGTGTCAAGGCCAGCCCAAGGCACCCTCTAATTCTCGCCCGCCACGTCTTGTTGGAGTGTGTG